>NW_009219828.1:30853-35137 GCF_000690835.1 Fulmarus glacialis
CCTTGGCACATCTGCTGACAGCTCACACAGTAACACACTGACTCTCACATCGCTCCTTTTAAGAAGTTGCTTCTGATGAATATTGACAGCACCTGAAAGGGCCCCAGCCACCGCAGCGTAGGCGTGACAAGCAGAGCGCGGGACGAGCCAGGGGCCGAACCGCAACGCTTGGCCTCATCGCGGGTTCTCCGGTCCGGTGCTGCACGGTCACAATCCACAGTCCTGGGCACACGCGTCCATGGTTATTGTTAAACTGTAAATATCGTAAGAAGGTATTCAGTGTGATTTAATATCACTATTAGCGTGCCTCCAAAGCCCGAACTAGAGAAGCTGGGCTGGGCTGGGCTGAACACTGTGCAAATGTTGACGGTTTCTGTCTTGCAGTGTTTACAATCCACGAAGGAGCCCTGCACCAGAGCTCTCTGCTATGATTTGTTATTTGTCTTTGGAAATGAATTGTACGATTTAAAGCGTCATAAATGAGCATGTCCTTTCTTTTGCCACTACTAGGAGAGCACTTTACAAAGAGCTGTGAAGGCAAAGTCCTATACGTAAAGACTTCATCATCCTGACCAAGAATTAGTCTTTTGCTATAAACCCAAAATCCAATACTTTTTCCTGCAGCTGTAATATACTACAACAAAATATGATCTCAGGGTTCCCAAAGCCTTGCCAGGTAGCAATGATTCAGCACGAGCAGGGCAAGGCATCGCTTCGCTGCTCCTGAATGCGGACACGCTGTCAGGTAAACTCACTCGAAGCCTTAATGGAAGAGACTGCTCCCAAAGCCACCACACTGGTAAGACATGGATTTGTGGTGGTGGCTGTGGAGAAACCCACAGCGAGAATTGGGTAAGTTAACATTACACGTGTATATAGTATGAGCGGATGCTATAGGAATGGCTTTTGGCCTGATGCCAAGCGTGCAAGGCGGCCGCAAGCGCCTTCCTGAGGGTGCTGGTGTTTGGAAAGGAATTGACAGTTTCTGCAGCTGCGAGTGTCGGCGCTGGCGCACAGCCTGGATATACCCTTCCTCCAGGTGAGGGTAAAACCTCTGCAAGGGAGTCAGGAGCTGCGATGCCCCTCGGAGTATGGCCGGGCGCCGCCACCATCCATCATGCACGCACAACTCCTTCAGAGTTCAAAGGCAAAGTTGCAAAAGTCTTGTTATTCCTCAAGGTGATCTGAAGATTTATGTACTGTCACCTACCGGGGCAGCGGGAGATGTTTACTGGTCTCCTGTGTCAGCGGAGCTCAGGGAGCAGTAATGTGATTACAGCACTCGCGCGCTCAGAAGCGCTTTCTGGCTCCTCATATCTCCTCGCCTGATCTCCAGGACGGCTCACCAGTGTTAAAAAAACCCAACACCAAAACACCACCCAGATCCAAACCATCCGAGGTATGGGCCCAGAAGCATCTCTAGCATTCCCCTTTTCCTCTGCCATTGCAGCCCTCAATTTCATATACGATATTTGTTCTTCCCACAAGCCTTACCTCATTTGGGGGTAGGGGGAGGCTTAGAGCCAGGGCTTTCACCCGCAGGCAGGTTACACCTGCAAACACGGGAGTGCACGTGGAAGGATGGCCTCACACCACCGCCATCACCGCGTTGCTTGCCAGAGCACTTCAACGAGAGCCAGAAACTGAGATTTAAGGTCTCGGCCTCTCCCTCTTCCCCACACGGGGAAGCTCGTACCTTTTTATTGCTGCCCCCACCGCCGTACACACAACGCCTCGGGGCCGCTGCCAGCGCTTCCGTCCGCGCTGTGCAAACACCGCTGCGCCCTTTCTCCGCACGGAGTAATAATAGTGCAGCCCTCCGTCCCTGCTCCTGGGCTCCAAGCGGCAACTACAGACAGTGTCCCAAGGTCTGGTTAATGTTTCAGCACTTGCCCATCACAGGTTGCACTTTGAGCCGTATGCGGCGCGTTATTGGCGATCCTGGCGTTTATAGGTTTGTTTCCACCGACCGGTTGGGTGCCTTCTCTTTTTTAAGAGGAGGTTGACACCAGAAATCTCAGGTCACGTCCAAGCGCCTGATCTCCACCCACACCGGTGAAAAACCAGTAAGCGCTCTGCCATCAGCGTAACCTTCATTTC
The DNA here is from genome assembly GCF_000690835.1 of Fulmarus glacialis. Lineage (NCBI taxonomy): Eukaryota > Metazoa > Chordata > Aves > Procellariiformes > Procellariidae > Fulmarus > Fulmarus glacialis. Next base: position 32,954 of record NW_009219828.1, read on the forward strand.
CACAGGCTCGGGGGTTTTTTGCACGTGAGAAAAGGCTGCTGCACTGCCGGACGCCCTGCGAACAGCCGACGGGGCAAAGTTCTTGTTTCCTTTGTAGTGAAAAAGTTCAGGGCCGGATTTTGATTATCACAAGGAGTAGTAAAGTACACAGAGCAGAGATCGCGCATTGGGTATGAATTATCACCGAGGTGAAAAAAACAAACAGAAACAGCAAAACAAACTCGTGCCCGGCTGAGGCAGCGCTGCCCCACATTCTCGTGCGCGCAGCCCTGTACCTGCACGGCACACGTGGCTTACGAAAAATGCCGGGCCGTGCTCTGGACGCAGCTCGGCCTCCCCTGGCACGGCGCGGCACCGCGACACGGCTGCCAGGGGAGTCCTGCCAGGGCGGCTGAGCGATGGAGGGCTCATCCTGCCCTTTTGACGGCTCTCTTCAATGTGCAAATTAAAGTAAATCAGGTGAAGTACCAAAGTCCAATGTCATGTCACTTGGCTCACATACCAAAAAAAAAAAAAAAAAAAAGGAAAAAAGAATGAACAGAGAAGAAGGGATCTATTTTTATTTTTTAGCAGGATCTGCTACTCTGAGCCAGTGTTCGGATGTAAAGCAGAGTTGTTTCGAATGCGGTAATGGATGTACTCCCACACTACACCCAACCTGCCTCTTTACAAGGGTTTGAGTATTCTTTTACAAGTCTGGGAAAGAGGAAAACTCGCATTTTACACAAAATTAAAGTCCTGCCTACCAGATCCCCAGCTGCGTGCGGGCTGTGCCCCCGCTGTGTTGTTGCTGCGTCCTGCCTTGGTTGGGCTCCGGCGCAGCCTTGGCTCCCCTCAAGTTCCCAAAGAAATTGTTTTGTCTCTTACTGTCAGATTCACCCACCCCATGTAAATATCCCCCAACCGGCAAAAGTCGTGGGGATTCAGAGGCGAAACATGAACATTGCAGTCGCTGTGGCTCTTTGGAGAAAAATGCAGCCAAAGGACCCGGCTCGCAGACTCTGCTTGTAAATGCCACCGGCGTACATGAGAAGAGCTCTGGAAAAATCTCGCCGCTCCAGGCTTGCACAACTGGGCTGCGAGCAGCGAGGGGTAGAAGCCGTGGGAACTGGCAGCAGGGTGACACAGGCGAGCGTCGGGACTGCCCGACTATTCAGCTGCAATCCAGAAACTGAGAGTTGCAGCAAGAGACATCTTCCCCCCGCTCCAGCCCTGCAAAACGTTCCCTCTCCTAGAAATTTGCATAAGCCTGTGTACATTTCCTGCAGTCCTTGGGCAACAGATAGAGCTGTGGTTCAACAATTTAGGGGATCAAAGGCAGATTACGATCCTATCGCCGGAACAGTTAAGTTTTTACACATGGGCTTTTAAAATATCCTTTCTTAAAGATCAAATTCTGAGGTATCCCAGGGAAGTGAGTTTAGGCAAACCACACGGCTGAGGAGGGGGAAGGATTATTTATTTTTTGTTACGCATAATCGAAAGGTTTATTAGGGCTCTCTCAAAACCCACAGCTCTCGTCCTGCACCCAGCCAGCGCTGACTGTCCGCAGTTTAAAATCCCCACGGTGGGTCTCCCGGGCTGGGAGGGGATTTCCTCGGGCGGGAATCGGGTCCTGCGGGGAGAGAGGCTCAGCCAGCTCTTCCTTCAATGGCAGAAAGGGCCGAGGCACCGAGGGCCGGGCTGCGGCTTTTAGAAGCGCCTCGCATGTGATTTCCCCGCTCTCCGTCCAGGCCCCTGGCAGCTGGGGAGGAAGCGGCACGTAATTATCCCCAGGTGGAGGGAGCAGCTCCAGCTCTGCAACGGCAGCTCCCCGTACCCTGCCAAGGGAGCCCGCAGGCGCTGGGGAAGGCGTCCGGGGCAGCCCGCTTCAGCCCAGACCGGCTAGCAAACGCGGAAGAGTTAAGGCAAGGATTGAAGGCAAATCTTCAGGGAAGTGGAGGATCCGAAATCAAGGTCCCTCTGAGTTCAACAAGCATCACAGAGCTTGGTCACGCCACCGATGAGTTGCTTTGCCAGATGGGGAGAGTCTGGCTAATGTAGGCATCAGCTGGTCCGCGCTCCCCTCCTCGCTCCTCCGACCCTGTGGAAGGAAACCTGAGCTTCTGTATCGCTGCATTTGTAAAGAAAGGAAATGAAATTTCTCACAGCGGAAATACCTGTCGCTTATCAGCGTAAACAGGA
>NW_009219828.1:35808-36988 GCF_000690835.1 Fulmarus glacialis
CCCCGAGACCACCAGCACCCTTCTGGCCTGGGGACCTGCACCGCTTCCACTGCTCCCACGCTCACATCCAGGTGAAGGAGTAAGATGTTGCAGGACTGAGTGGGAACTCTCCCATGGAGAGACCTGTATGCCCACATCCCCATCACCTCCTCCTAGGGTTCGAAAAGGCAGTATGGGATGCCACTGTCCCTTCAGAGGGTGACTGGGACATTCACCCCCACCCCCAAGTGTCACGGACACAGTAGGTCAGAAATAAGACCAGGTGTCTCTCAAAGACCCAGAGCACATCTATTATTTTACTGACCAGACAATGAAGGAGGCCTTCTGCATCTGAGCAGCCATCCACAGCCTCCAGAAACCTGGGGACAGCTGCCAGGGCCGGGGCAGCTGATATGGTGACAAGTCCCAGCAGGCAAGGAGGTGAAGTTGACTGAAGCTGCTTGTGGTGGAACAGAGGGAGCGGGGCGTCAAGGAGGCCTGGTCTGGTAGAGGAAGGGAGGTGTAGCTTTACAACAGACAACACATGCTTTGCAGATGTAAACCTATAAACTAAAAGGAGATATTCACAGGAGGTTTCTTCCATGTATCACCAGCTAAGGAAGAAAGACTTTTGAGGAAGCCCTTGGAGAAAGTTGGCAGCACATCACTGGAAATACCTCGGCTGAACGCAAGCCAGCTGAATTTAACATGAAGAATGAGTTACAGCAGCAACTGCCTAAGTAGCGTTTAATACGATAACCTGAACTCACCTTTTAGTCAAGGTTGGCAGAGGAACGTCTGCTTCACACCTCACCTGGGGAAGGCCCGTAGCAGCAGAGCTAGGACTGCGTGCTGAAACCAGAAACACCACCGACTCAAAACTAAAAACAATCCCTCCGTTTTTAAAAATGCCAGATGGATTTTATTATTAATTGCTTCTCTCTTCGGCTTACCCCTTTCACAGTACAGAAAGCAGAAGTTGGAAAAAAGCCGAGCTGTCTACGCAGGGAAGATGTGCTTTCTCTCATGAACAGAAGTCGATTTGTTTGCATCAGAGCAAGATTTGCTGTTGTGGTTAGTTTAGTGGGGTAGCAAGGATCAGATGACTTTCAAAACAGTACAAAACTAGTCAAAATAATCTCTAACCTAGTTAAATGGACTATGCGTGATATTATGTAAGCACTCTCAAGTCAAACAGGGA
>NW_009219828.1:37084-50563 GCF_000690835.1 Fulmarus glacialis
AGAGATGATGGAGAGAGAGTTCAAACAAGGAATGAGACTAGAAGTACAAAAGAAAACAAAATAAGACATTCGGCACAAGGTCAGGCAATCAGAACATTGCAGGCTAGAAAAAGAAGTGAAATTACAGGCTCTGGCAAAACAGCTGAACGCTTACTCAGGAAAATTACAAAACTGTTGTGATCCTTACCATCAGTTCTGTGTCTGCTATCCAGACCAATTTCCAAGACAAACTACACAAATTCATAAAAGCAAGCTGGAGGACATCACGTTCTTCCCACAATCGGTCAAGTGATTTTTTTTTTTTTTTAATATAAATACCAGGACCATATATGTATGGTGCCCTTACTAGGGGGGAGAGAGAGAGAGAGAGAGAGATAGTGTCCTGGTAAAATCTATAAGCTGGTGGCAAATTACTATCAAGATTGTCTTTTCCATCAACAGCTTCTAAAGGAGAGGTCAAAAGGCCAAAAGCCCCCAGCCAAGCACTAAAATCTATTTACCGACCAACATAAAACCATTTTGCTCCTGCAAAAGACCTAGGACACTAGAGGCAAAGTTGAGATAGGAAAGAATACTCAGTTTTATGCTGAAACTAGATAGGACACATCAGTTAAAGAAACTGAAGGGTTTATCCCTAACATAAGCCGCTCTGGCCCTAAGTGTTTGTTTGTAGGGGAGGAAGCAGCAGGAAGCTTGAAGTGCATGACACATCATTTCCCAAAGAGCTGTTTGACTGTAGGGACTTCAGAGGCAGGACCGAACATTTTCTGTATATTTGTTGAATACTATACTGGTAAAACTTAGAGGCCTCACAATTGGGAATTATTTCCTTACAACTGATAAAAATGAATATTCTCAAAAAGAAGCTGAGCCCTGCCAACCTGTGAAACACCACTGATGGAAGAGCTCCAGGAACACTTGCCAGGGCAGTATGTCCCCAGCAAGACGCAATGATGCGGAGGGGGAGAGACTCAGAGAAGCCACACAAACATATACACCTACTGCAAAACCCACAGCACTGGGATCGACCTGCTCTCGCTGCAGTCAGGCTGATCCTCGTCATCGCCAGCTGAATGATTTGATGACAACAAAAACCACATGCAAGGTTTATAATATGCCCAGGCAAGGGTTCTTTGCTGTGAGAGGGTCACATTGTTACACACCTACAGACAGGGCTCATTGCCCAGGGCAGGCGCTGGCTAGGCTGCAATTAGAGAAAGCGGCCACAGCCCTGTTCTGTGGTCCCAGAAAAGTTGTCCAAGAATAAACAGGGTTAGATAGTTGTCATCTGCACTCAATCAACCTCTTCTCTCAAGCTGCCACCTGCCTCCCAGTTAAGTCACTAATTCAAAGCACTGCTACCTGTGTGCAGCTTTACAGGTTTATACGCATTGGTGTAAGCAGCTGAAAGATCAACACTTTGTTTGTCAGTGGAAGCACATGAGATTTGGCAGAAACCCTGCTATCCAGTGGAACAGGGATTAGCTGGGAGGCAGATGTGACTTATTCATGTCTGCATCAGCTTCAGGAACCGTGATTCATGTTACGCAGCGAGGCAGCATTGCAGTGCTACAAAGGGCTGTGCAGTTTGTCTGTTGTTGGAAGCTACCCTAGTGTGCAAGCCTGTGTAGCAAGACTTGTGATACTTGCCAGTTTTTAGTCCCAGACCTGATGCCTCAGAGCTGAAGGTGCCAGAAAGCTTCAGAAAGAAAAGGGCGTTTTAAGGCAAGTAAAGCCAGTTTCGAAGGGAAAGGAGAGCAAAATGGCTAACTGCCATGCCTTTCAGCTGTCAGCAGGAATGCATGCAAAATTTAGATGGAGAAGGTAGTCTGAGTTTTGACTTCGTAGTATAGCTAGAATGACTTTGTGTGATTTTCTGTGTGTGTAGAACTGCAGGCACTCATTGACATGATAGGGACTGGAATAGACACTGAACTGCATACAGAACACGTGGATGCAATTATTATGTCTGGAACAGCTTTAAGTGACGTTTTGCTAGAGAGAGTGGCTAATCTAATCTCTTTTCCTTCAGTCTGAACACTGCAGCTTACAGGAGAAGAGCCCGCTGAACCAGCGAAACAAGATAGAGACGTAACAACTCCGGCAATTGGTGAACAAGAGACTTAAAACAAGTAATGTCCTGAAAAGTGAACATGCGCTGTATTCATGCCAGTAATCCCTATTTGGCAAAAGCCAGGAGGGAAGTTGACAACTGCAAGATGCCAAGAAGAGGAAAGAAAAAAGAAAACCCAAATGATCTTTAAAAGAACTACAAAGTACTCCAGGAATAGGTTTTAAGCGTTAACAAGAAAATTGCATAAGCGCTATGAGAAAAATGACAAGTGAAAACAGACTTTGACAGGCAGCACACAGTTAACTCCAAATGGCCTAAATACCATAGGTACAAAAGTGACACTTAACAGGGTCACGGTGCACCTGGGCTTCCAGCTGCACAGCACCTTCTGCTGGCTGGGCTTCCCGCTACAGGCTTCCCTCCTCTCCAAGGGGAAAACCTGATCCAAGGGGAAAACGTGATCACTCCCCACCACCACCCACACTCTCTCTCCCCGGTTTCCGATTACATTTTCCTGCCACCCCTTTTCCAGTGAGGTTATCACCTGCACCCCTCTGGCCCGGGCAGCAGCATCCCTCCGGCCACCCGGGAGCTTGCGGAGCGGCTGTGCTGCCCTCCCGAAGCGAGTTACCCCGCTTTCGTGCTCTCCCTGCACCCCTTCCCTCCCCCATGGCACATGAGGCCAGCTGTTACAGCTTCAACGGTTTTACAGACGTGTACACTGATCTCATGGCAGAAGCCGGGAGACGTGTGGGATACCACAAGCCTCCCCCCCCCCAAACAGGCAGCGAGACACCACCCCCCCGTGCAAACAGGCGGCGACGCCAGTCTCAAGATTCCCTCCCTATTGTAATTATTTTTGCTCTGCGCAGAGATTTATCGCATGCAGCTGCCACAAGTTGTTTACAAGACACAAAAGCTATGAAAACAAGGTTGACGAAGTCTGCGTGTGAGCTGTTTTCCCTGGCATAGATTTGTCATACCTCTTAGCTCCCTTACGCCCTGGCTGGCTGCGCGGACCCCGGTAACGCACGGCAATGCCTTCCCTTCCTCTTCGAAGTCAATCTAAGTGTGTGTTTTCAGCCAGAGGTTGGGTTTTGACACAGCTGCCTTGCAATTAGGTTTATCACTGCAGCAAAGAACAGCAAAACTGCCTGTGTTGTCTCATTGTTTCTTTTTACTGCTTTTTCTCCCTTTTTTTTCTTATTCCATGGTAAAACAAGTTTCCTGAAATAAACTTTTCCTTTGCTCTCCCAAGGGTGAGTGACCAGCGCTTGAAGTCTTCTGTTAGGTGCTAGACTCCTGCTCAGTTCCGAATCCTAGCTCCACCTGAAGCCTTACATCTACCTAGATTTGGTAATTTTATCTGGAGTTACTTCAAGTTTCCGCTCTGAAAGAATGGACTCAGACAAACTTCAGTAACCTGCACCAAAACTATCAGTGCTAGATTACAGGAAAGCAGAAACTCCCTTTTGATATTATTTTAGCGGGTACTCAGCATGAGTCATTTTCTTCCTCCAAGTTAAACAACACCTCAGGGTAGGGAAAAGCTTTTACACGGTGTGCCAGGTGCTACTCAGCCAAAGGGGTTTGGCTTATGACTACAGCTGAACTTCTAGGTGTAACCTTAACACAAGTAATAATTAAAAAAAAAAAAATAATTGGCCTCAAGCAAAACAGGTCACAAGTGAAGTCCCCAGGGTAAGTCAGTCAGCAAAATGGAAATGCAGTGCTCATCACAAGGGCAGGACTTTGGTGCTCAGTTACACTAATGCCATTTTGTGTGGTATAATGGTAAATGAAAACAGCGCAGAGACCACAGGCTTTTACTTTCAATGAAAACTGTTAACCTGAATGGCAACAGCTTTCTTCCTCATCCTATTTTCATTTTCATTACTGCAGCTGTTCTAGTAGAATTATAGAACTGGTCAGCTCAGCAAGCAAAGCTCAAATTTTTTTTTCTAAACTTGCTGACATTTTTTTTTTTATTTTAAAGGGCAGAGTAATGAAGAGTAAAGATCTCTGAGAATGCCCTTTAATGATCCGAGTCCCCCACTTTTTCTCTACCCCACAGCATACCAGCAACCTGCTTTGAAAAAAAAAAAAAAAAAAAAAGAGGAAAAAGTCAAATGACTCGCATCAAACAATGCAAACATGTTTGCATGAGGTTGTTTTTCCTTCGTCAGTGCTTGAGGCATGGGCGTAAGGAGTGTTGCAATAAAGTTCCTTCCTGCATGTGGACGAGGAAGCATCTTCCAAACCTTTACCAAAGATGACACTGCTCTTTGGGTGTCTAGCACCCTTTGAGAACAATCATCTATGCCACAAAAGGATGTCTATTGACCAACTTTTCCCACAACATTGACCTCACAGTTACACAGATGTGTACTTCCATTTTATTTTATAATTAGCCATTAAAAAAACCAGACAAACGACTAAAAAAACATACATGGGTATCCAGGAAAAATAGCCTAGAAGTATAAAGTACAGCGTGTCCAAAGAGACAAACCACAAGGCTCCTTCTGGACTCACGTGCTATTCCTTGAAAACACAGTATACAGCCATCTCCAGCTATGTTCAAAATTATTTTTTCTAGCTTTATTTCAACAAAAAGTATTTAAAAAAATAATTCTATATTCATTCACAGTATATTAGGATGACTGTTACTACAGCTGATGCAGACACGAGTAAGCCACAGTGTTTACTATTTGCCTTTTTTTTTTTAAATATAATTATTGATTTTAAACTTGAAGGTTGAAGAAAAGCAGAAGTTCAGTAGAATTCCAAAGAGTACTCCAGAGAACAAATAAAGAGTATTATTTCTGACACCAAAAAAAGATAAAGACCACAGCAAAACAAAATGCATATACATTGCAGTCTGAATATTGCAGTCTTCTACTCATAATGATATCCTTAAATTCATCAGCTATCCTGCTCCATGAAGCCCTCCCCAGCCTCCCAAACAGACAACTGGTTTGTTTTTAAGGATTAGCTGGAACCAATTTTTTCCCCTAGACGTCTCCTATTTCACTGTTTTTGGAAGAATAAGGGTGGGTGACTGACATTCAAATTAAGTTGAAATGTGAGCTGCAAGTCTTCACATTTTTCAGTAATAAGTCATTTTGATAGCAAAGTCCGTTTCTGAAAGGTAACTTGGACTCTGTTGGCCAGAATACACCCCAATACAACAGGGATCTCTTCTAAATCTTAGTCAACCACCTGTTGAAGTATCTCACCAAGACCTGGCTCCCAGAACTCAGATTTCAACCCAATACAGTCTCTTCTATTTCTGCCTACTAGAATTACTGAGTCAAAACCTTGTCGTTGCTAGTCCCAGAAGAGTAAGAGTGGGAGCCCTTGTCCTTCCCCCTCTAAATTTGTCACCAGTGACGTCTAGGAGCTGTATCACAAAGACCTGCAAAGAACGCTCACCCCAACCCCTCTTCTGGCCTGCTCATTTCATCTTCAGGAGAACTTCCCCATGGGCTGTCACATCTCCCAGCCCTAAAGCATTTCTAGAAGCCAAAAGACGAAACTCTGAATGGGGCCTAAGATATCTCCCTGAAATTTAGTGAGAGTTGCCTACACAGCTCCCTTTGGCCCCTTTAAAAAATTTCAACATAGCAGAACACGGTCAGGTACTTATGGCCCACTTTTCAGCATTCCTTTAAACATCTGGTTAACGACAACTGCTAGCGTAGCTCTCTAAACAAAGTCAGTATGAGCTCAAAAATATTTCTCACTTCCATTTATTTCAAGAGTAAAGCCATGTTTTCCGCAAAACTAGTATTCAACAAAATACTCTGTATGCATCCAGTTTTAAAGAAAATATTTTATTACATTATGGGAAAAAAGCATAATCATCCGAAGTTCGTATTGTTAAAAAAATTGAAAATTTATTTTAGACAGCGTGTCGGTATATTCTGTTCCGCATGGGAATGGTAAGAAGACTTTATATCATTACTAGATATTGCACAGTCTGAAAGAAACAAAAACAAATCACATGATCTTGGGAACCATCTCACATTATGAAAAACCTACAAAGAAAACGTTAAAAAAAAAAACAAAACAAAAAACAAACACACAATCCTTTCTTTCTACAGTAGCTTTAAGTTTATAATTCTTGGAATGACCATATTCCACTGAAGACCATCTCAGTGACAGGAAGCTTCATTTCAGCAATCCCTTGTGCAAATAAGATTAATTAAAAAAAAAAAAAAAAAATGCAGTGAAGTCTTCTGATATCGTGTGGGTGGCAATAACCACACAGCTGTTAGATCCCTGGAAAGACAAAACGGGGAAGGAGAAGGAAGGGGATTTAGGCCATAAGTTTTGCCTGCAACTCCATCTCTGCCGCCCTTTTGAGTGCAACATCCACCAGTAGCTGAAATCCACTGAAATCCTGGTTAAGGTCTGGTGGGGTTGGAGGAGGAGTGTTAAAGAGCCCACTTTGTGCGTTTGCACCAGGTCCCAGTTTAGATGCGTCCTCATGGTAGGAGAGGGAGTTGTCTGTGAAGCCGTTGGCCGGGGGCTGCTGCAGGTCCGTGGTCTGGCCTACGTCAGCTGGCTGGCAAAAGTGGAAAGGGGCATCTTTCAACGCAGTCACAGTCGTGTGGCAAATCACCGACGGCCGAGCCAGGACCGATCCCGGGGAAGCCGGCTTGGAAGAGGACACAGTCTTGCCGAGCGGTGCGGCAGCGGGAAGGAAGGCAGTCTCCTCCAGCAGGGGAATGTAGTTCTTTGTGCTGATGGAAGACTCCATCAGGCCGCCCTCGGGAAGCTTGGTCCCTCGCCGCGAGATAGTGAATTGATTTGGGTCTTTGCCATCCTTCCTCAGCATGTCAGGTAAAAGCCTGCGGCGTGCATTGATAAACCAGTTGCAGACCTGGGAATATAATGACATCTTAATTTCTACCTTCATTCATTTCCAACTATGTGCCATTAGAGTCGTTGGGTTAGATTAATGAATCCCTCCAAGCAGTTTCCTTAACTGCAGAACAAAAGAGAGACCTACTGACAAGTCCTGACATGCCTGGCAAAGGCCCTTCCCTTGTCCCAGCTCTACCCCCGGCTCCCCACTCCTGTTACAGAAAGCCCCGGGACATCTGAAGACTGCTAGCATGAACGGAGGAGTTTAGCTTTTAACTCTGTGCACACACATTAACCTATTAGCTATTGTTCCCTAGCTTAGGTTAATTAACAACAGGAAAACCTTTTCTCTCTGAAGAGAGCCACTCCTCCCACAAATAGTTACTGATTTTCCTTGTTCAACTGACTGTGTCGACAGACATAACATGAATTACCTCATTTAAGTTTGTCCTTGTTTAAATATCAAACCAGTTTCCTGGGCGATACAGGATAGTTTATAGTTTAACGTCTTTTTTCTGTTTACTACAGAAAGAGGTTTTCTTTATGATGTTACATTAAGGAAATTTTACTTTATAGGCAATTACAAAATTTGTACTAAGGAATTAACCTGGAAAAATAAAGCCCAGAAGTCAACAGGAGCACTCTATATTTAGCACCTCTCAAAACCAAACCAGGGTTTACCCAAGTTCTCATGCAGCCACCTTCCCAGAAGGTGGAAAGGAGCAGCTGTCAATAGCTACTCCACCAAAGGTGATCAATGAGAATGATGCATCCAAGGGACCTCGCAGCTGCCAGCGGTATCCCGGGATGAGAATCCAAACTAATGACACAGAAGCCTCATCATGCCTATACTAACATACTTGAGTAGCTCTATCACATACAGGTTGTTCCCCTGATCTTACTGGAAGTCATCATACACATAATTATATACGTGCATGTTCTACAGGAACGAGCCTCAAGCTGCAGTTTTAGAAGTGAAGAGTTATATGTTAAGCTGCATATCTATCACCATAAAACCTCTGTTGACAAATAAATACCTTCTTCTCACAATAAATTACCTTATACAGACACTTTATGTCTTTGGGGCCCTGATTCTGCAAAAATTAGCATCCACGCTCGAATTCATGACTGTCTGTTCTCCCAGAGAAGTAATTTTATTCCCAATAAACAAAAGTCATCATAACACACAATTCATTTGTATTTCTCCTTACAAGTGCCGTCATAAGGAGTGCGAGTAACAGTAAAAAAGGAAATCTCACATGCAGTGTAAACATTTATATCAGTGACTAGACCACAGGTAAATCAAGAAGAAAACAGCTCCTTTTGAAGCGAGAACTACTTTTTTGAATACCTGTAGTGTGGAAAGGTGCGTCTGTCGGGATAACAGCGCTTTTTCTTGCTCTGAAGGATAAGCATTGTATCGGTGCTCATATAGCCAGTCCCGAAGAATCTGCACGGATTCCTTGGGCAGGTTGCCACGTCTTCTCCGTTTGCCTGAGCCAGCAGATGAGGAAAGATCCAGTGGGACATCCATAGTGTCATCATCCTCTGTTTCACTGCCTGATATTGCAACTACACCTACAATTGTAAGAAGACAAGAACAATGAGCTTCCTAAATCCATAAAGTACTCAGCTCCAGCATTCTATGGTTCAGACACTTTTTATTACATTAACTGCCTTTACTATGAAACATGGTATAGCCTCCTATATAGGAGATTTGTCCTGTAGCGTTAACTTGTCAAGCTGTAGCTTTTCTGTCAGCTGAACAAAAAGTAGCACCAATGATCTGTTCCTAGGGGAATTCTTCTCTGCAAACCCTCATTTTCTTGTTCCCCTGGCAACCTTTTATCTGCTGCATGTTATCAGATAGCTTCAATCTAATGCCAATATTGTCCAAATTTGCTTGCTATGGTATGCACCCAACACTTTTGTTCAAGGATAACCATCCAGTGCCTGGGCAAAAGGTCAATAACCAAGAACTTAAAACACCCAACTCAAGCAACGGGTTATTTAATTATTTCTTAACATGCCGATGCCTCCCTCCTGGGAGAGACAGCTTGTAGATTTTATAAATTAATAGCTCATTCCAGATCTATTAATAAAAACTAATGGAACAAGAAAAGAAGAAAGGGAAAAATTGTGTCTGGCCCCACCCCCAAGTGGATTTTCACTTAGGAAGACAAAAAAGTGCAGGAAAAGGAAAGAACCAGGTGCCTAACTCATGTAAGAGTCCACCAGTTTATCAGGAGATGGACTTCTGTAATTTAATTGCACTTCTGTATCGAAGAACCACAATCATTTAATGTTTGGGTGGGTTGGTTTGTTTGGTTTTTTTAAATGTACCACTTTGCATCCTGATTATTTTTTCAACTTCAGGGTTTTCATCTCATATTATAATCTGTGGAAATGTGTGTTCCGTGCTACACTTACTACAAAGGCTCCAGATTTACAAGTTAACTGCATACCTTTTTCCTTCAACACAAAGGAAGGAACAGATTTCAAAGTTTGATTATCCCTTTATATATACACTACACTACTAGTAACATGAAGTATGGTATGTAAATTTTAAAAAAAAAAAAAAAGAAAAAAAGAAAAAATATTCAAAGTTAGGAACACTACAATTCTATTCCTTTGGTAAGATATAAAAGTCACTGAGGAAACAAATAGTACTGTAAAATACAAAGAAAACCATGCTTTAAATACTCACCAGGTTAAGCTCACCAGAAATGTTAGGAATCTTACAAACTATATATAAATCCAAGTAAGATAGCACCCATTTTCAACTAGTACAATTAAACACTAATTTCAAGTGAAATTATACTGGCTTTCAGAAGCATTTTCTAGAAATTATAGAAGGCAAACAAGCCCTTAATCCTTCTGTTTTGAACTTGGAGGCGGGGGACTGGCTCATTCATAACATCTAAACTAAAAACCTTAATAGTAAAAACAAGTTAAATGTCAAAAGTAAAATTTTTATGTGTGCAACCACCCATAGTTCAAAAATTCTGTGTAAGGAAACAAAGTCAGCCTAAAATATGACAAGTGTGCCTGTGAAAGTATAAAACTATATAAAGCTATAGTTATATCCATAAATAAAGAAAGGAATTGAACAGAAGGAATTAACTTCATTTAAAAAAAAAAAAACAACAAACAAAACGGAAAAAGGGGTGTGTGTGTAAGTTTTGCTTAATATTTCGGGGGGGGCAGGAGGGGCGTCTCCCCACACTTTCAAACTTTAGCCAAAGCTGACATCGTGAATTATTCTTTCTTTCCCCTATTTATGAACAGCTCCAACACCCTTACATTTAGCTTAAGTTGTCCAAATTTCAATGCGTATTTTTGACACGCAAGCATTCCCAGCAGGATCAATCTGCAATTTGTCTGGCGCAGTTACTTCAGTAACTTACTTAGTATTGTTTTCATTCTCCCAATTGCTGATTTATGTAACCGACAAACACCAAACTGACATACCAATTTTTTCCTGTGATGATTAGCTACATAAATTATCCAGTCATGGAACAGGAACAATAGGACAATATTTAAATAGCCAACACAAGATAAACTCCAAATTATGTAAACAGGTTCTTAATTCACATAGAAAGTATGTCAAGTTTGCTTTAAAATGATTCAGAGCAAACTGCTTTACATTTGTCATAGCTTCACGGAAAGTGTTGTCACGCTTGCAACCTAACCTGAGAACATGCCTTGCACAATGGGCTCCTGGAGCCATGAGGAGCACTTCTTGGAACAAAGATCCTGCACAGACAACACCATGGCTCTCCAAAGCAGCTCATCCCTTTTAAATTGAATTTAAAAACTAGCTAAAACTAGCCTACGCTATTCAGACGATGTTTTCAAGTGAGCTGTTCTTGTTTGTCAGAAACCAGAAGTGTTGCAGCACTTCAGTGGGTTGGGTTTTTTGTTTGTTTTTAAATATAATAGGCAGTAAGACAGGACCTTGAAAAACAGGGAGAGGCAGACAGCGAGGGCTGGAAATAAGAGGGAAAAGAAGCCAAAGAAACTACTCCTATGAGAAAGTTAGGTGTCTAATGGTTTGTGAGCCATATTCACGTGGCATAACAAGACGTCCTCCAGACGCACACCACCCCATCTGGAGCAACCTCTCCAAGATCTAACACACAGCTACAAGACTCCACGGGCACCTCTCCGAATTTGAGAAAACTGATTTGACAGCAAAACAACTTCTACAACTGTCGCTCTTTTTCATCCCAAACAAAAAGTGACAAAATACTGTCTGAAAGCCAGCAGCATAAAAACGTTTCTCTATTTTGCAAACAAGATCTTTCGCTAAAGTAAAAGTTGCTGTCTGACTAACCGTAACCTACCTAGCAAGAAATGAGTCAACAGCACAGCCTGCCCTTTGACCTGCTCGCTTAGTGTGTCCTATTAATTGACACAGTAAGTTAGTGACACAAAGCAGGTTTTGGTTAAGAAGGAAACCTGGTGTAGTACAACTTCTCCTCATATTTAAATGAGCTCATTTAAATAGATGATCAGCCCTCTGAAGTTGTGGCAGATCTCTCCGGCGCGGTACAAAGCGAGCAGCAACAGGAAGTCATGGCTAGAAATCTCGCACTACCCCAGCTGATAATTTTTACTAGAGCAGGAGCCACGTTGCTGCTGTCAAGGCTCTGTTTTCATTAAAGTGTTCCTACTGATCACAACCCAGCTTTGTTTTTCCGTCTTGTTAGTAATCAGGCTATTCGCTGCTGGTTTCCTGTTTTAACAGGGCCCAACTGAAAAGGCTTCTGGCTAGGCTCCACGACCGGACCATTGGCTTACTGTTATTTACACCCAGAATAAAGGCTTGTAGATGCGACGAGTAGCCCCAGGTGACCTACTAATTTATTTCGTCTCGAAGGCAGGCTAGGGCCAGCTTATTTTACATCTTCTCTTAAATACGTTTAATCTAAGCAGAAAAACTGCTTTTACAGGACTAAATTAAAGCAGCACAAGTTCATTCGCACAGAGGTCTGAGAAACAATACAAAAACCCAGTTCTCCACTCCCGCCATCACCACTTAGATGAGCAGTCCACGCTATTAATGACCTAAGAACTACATGATCAGCATCCCTTCTTTATAAATTACTTTATCCTCCTGGCTTTTCAACTGAAGTCATATACATGATTGAATGCACTGTTGCATTGTATCACAGGCCAAAGACTTTACAGGTCCTCCTGTAATCAGCTCAGGGAAGATTACACCTAGGAGGATCTCAAGTCTAGGCTGAACACCCAACCCTTAACAGCTTGAAACAACTTGAGTAAAAGTACAGTGATGACTAAAGTTGATTTCAAAATAAACTACTGCTACTTAAGAAGGCATGCTGAAATGCTTTGAGGGGGAGGACAAAGTATGTAGAGAGGCCGAGACAAATGAAATGGAAGTCAAGCAAATGAAAAATTTAGGCTGAGTATCAGGAAAAAAAAAAAACAACTATCCCATTGTGTCGAGGAAGAGCTTCACAGAGGAAGTGGCAGAAGCCAATTGTTATTCAAAACAGGACAAAGTATACCACAAGGAACAATCTCTGCCCTCCAGAGAGGGGACGGACAAAAATCACCTTACAGAAAACCTCCCACCCCACCCCTTTAGGGTTCTCTGAATTTCTTAAGCCAGATTTTTTTTTTATGAGCACAGATAAACAGAACCAGTTCCCATCTAAGGCCCTGATCCTGTTGTAACCAAGTTCAGTAGGATTCCTCACATGTATAAACTTGAGCACATGCCTGTGTCTTTGCAAGACTGTATTCTAAATCAGCTAATTAACAAGCTGAGTATGTTCACTGTGATTGCTATCACGTTATTATTTGTAAATGAAACTATCCACAGAAGAGTCCTCGGGGTTTTAATCCACAGCCTGTCAGCTAACGCCCCCCCCCCAAAAAAAAAAAACAAACAAAAAAACCCAACTCCCCCAAAAATCCAACACACAAACAAAAAAACCTAACTAAAATTTAATGTGAATTTAAAAACCAACAACAAAAATAAGTTAGTTTAAAATTATTCATAAGTAACCAAGAACTACAAGGATGCAGAAGGGAATTTCCACAGTAAAAAAAAAAACTTTTTCCTCTGAAGAGGTTTCATAATTGAGGAACCAGCTTACTTGTTTTCCTTTGCATTTCACAGCTTGCGCTCTAACGCTTCTAAAGCAGCCAGACTTGGCTATGCTATACATTTTTTTTTTTTCTTTAAACGGGATTTTTCTAGGAGTGCAAGCAAGAAATCTGTAACAAAGTCACTCTTTGAAACTTCTTGAATGAGCCTCAAATGCCAGGAGGTCACAAATAACTACAAGCCCAACCTTTAATAAAACAAAGGCACCCTAGCCCTAACATCTTTTTAAAAGTTTCCGTCTTTGTCTCCTCACCTTTTAATTTCTGCCACGCAAACCCCAGGCCCATGGCCCCTCTCAAAAGTTCTCCCTCCCGCCTGTCACCTTTCATTGTTTCCATTGTTTCAGCCCAGGACTTGAAATCCTCAAAGCAGAAGATCTCCCCCACCCCCCCCC
>NW_009219828.1:50587-51275 GCF_000690835.1 Fulmarus glacialis
ACACATGCATACCTAGAAACTACGTCAGCGTTTTTCACAGGCATTTATTTCGGGGGTGGCAAGAACAACAGTTGAAAGTGCAGGGAGTTTGGTATTTCACCAACCAGCAGCTGCCCTCGGGGAGAGAAGTCTGAACAATGGAAGCAACAGCAGACAGGAAACCAGCTCACCACTGCTGTGCAAACAGGGAGCATAGGAATGTCCTAAAAATAACTGAGCTAAATTAATTCAGTTAGACCATAAAAAAGAAAAAAAAAAACAAAACAAAACAAAACTGCTTGCAATAAGGTTAAGAATCTCAGCCTACCTAAGACGACTGAAACATTTTAAAGTCAATGCTGTCACCGTCTCTAGGCACAGACGGCTGAGCTTGGTATGCAGCACATGTTGTAATCTAAAAATCCGTGCAGCTAGCTAGCAGGCTGAAACGCGCCCAGCTCCTGCGGGAGCTCCGAAGGCTTCGCTTTTAACCACCACCCTGCCCGCTGCTCAAACTTCGTCTTTGTGCCTTAATTCCCTTTGTGTGTGCTCCTCTTAGACGAGTGGCACGTCCAAAGCTTCTTACGAGGGCTACAAACCATATTAGTACATCACGTTTCCAGCAGCCCAATGATTTCACGAACTACTTATGCATTAATTGCTCCAAGGATATTAACAATGAGCGAGGCTGCTCTACTATAGAGCCGCA
>NW_009219828.1:51306-51804 GCF_000690835.1 Fulmarus glacialis
AAAACAGCACAACTCTGGAGTACTGAACATGCGCACTGCTCCCCTCTAACCTTCCACTTGGGGCAATTTAATGGTCTTTGAATGCGAAACACCCTTCATCCACACTACGGACCAGTAAATCGCAACTGAAAAGATCCTGCTTTGCTATAAACTTCTTTGCAGCCAGCGCAGATGTGTTAAATCTGAAAGCACGTTCCGCATCTTTGTGGCCAAGCTCTAATTTAAAGGCACTTAAAGCACCACAAGCGAAAAGAGTAACAATCCTCTAACTGTAAAGTTCGTCTGTTTGTAAATTAACACACAGAAAACTTCAAGAGCCTTATTTTTACGTCCGGGGGGGGGGGAAGTCTTCCCCCTTTTAACCCTAATTGTGTCGAAACTTTGTACTTTTTTCCCCCGTTTTAAGGGATAAAAGAAAGGGAAGGAAAAGCCAGCAACTTCGAGCAACACAACGCGCCGAGTGCGCGGACGGGATTCGAGACCCTCCTGCCGCGGCCC
>NW_009219829.1:0-9158 GCF_000690835.1 Fulmarus glacialis
GAGTTGGGGTTGTTCAGCCTGGAAAAGAGGCGGCTTTGGGGAGACCTTACTGCGGCCTTTCAGTACTTAAAGGGGGCTTCTAAGAAGGATGGGGAGAGCCTTTTTATCGGGGCCTGTTGCGACAACAAGGGGGAATGATTTTAAACTAAAAGAGGGTAGATTCAGACTAGATATAAGGAAGAAATTTTTTATGATGAGGGTGGTGAAACACTGGAACAGGTTGCCCAGAGAAGTGGTAGATGCCCCATCCCTGGAAACACTCAAGGTCAGGTTGGACAGGGCTCTGAGCAACCCGATCTAGTTGAAGATGTCCCTGCTCATTGCAGGAGGTTTGGACTACATGATCTTTAAAGGTCCCTTCCAACCTGAAGTATTCTATGATTCTATGATTCTATGATTCTATGATTCTATGAGTGTTTCCAGCAGGCTGAGGGAGGTGATCCTTCCCCTCTACTCAGCACTGGTGAGGCCACACCTGGAGTACTGTGGGCAGTTCTGGGCTCCCCAGTAAAAGAGAGACATAAACATACAGGGGAGAGTCCAACAAAGTGACATGGAGATGATGAAGGGACTGGAACAGCTCTCCTATGAGGAATGGCTGAGAGAGCTGTGACTGTTTACCCTGGAGAAGAGAAGGCTCTGGTGGGATCTTATCCATGTATATAAATACCTTCAGGTAGGGTGTAAAGTGGACAGAGCCAGGTTCTTTTCAGTGGTGTCCAGTGACAGTACAAGAGGCAACGGGCACAAACTGAAACATGAGAGGTTCTGTCTGAACATAAGGAAACATGTTTTACTGTGAGGGTGACTGAGCACTGGTACAGGTTACCCAGAGATGTTGTGGAGTCTTCATGCTTGGAGATATTAAAAAAACATCTGGAATTGGTCCTGAGCAACTGGCTGTAGGTGGCCCTGCTTGAGCAGGGGGGTTGGATCAGATGACCGCTGGAGATCCCTTCTCACCTCAATCATTCTGTGATTCAATGATTCTACAGTATTGTCAGTGTGCAACGCAGAGTAGAAAACAGCTGTAATCCATCCTCTGGTGACCATCTGTGTGCAAGGTTTCCTGTTCATCACTCATGTTCAGTGGTTTGCAGATAGTGACCTAACAGTCATAGGTCATCATGGTGAGAAAGGTTAAGCTGGTTGCAGCACAGAAAACAAAGATTTGGGTGATACAACCAGAGTAGGAAATGGAAGTGGTGTTCAGTAGGGAGGTGGTGTTCAGCAGCGTGGCCTCCATGAGAAGAGACCAGGGACTGCCTTCATGCTGCCCTAATGCTGGACACAGACAGTTCCAGCCAGCTTGTCAATGGACCCACCTCAGACCAGGGTTGAGCCAATCAACAAAGCTGGTGGCACCTCTCCGAAAAAATATTTCTAAAAGGGCAAAATGCTGCATGGCAGTGAGGAGTGAGGAAAAACAAAGTGAGAAACAATCCTGTGAACACCAAGGCCCGAGAAGGAGAGGGAGGTGCTCCAGGTGCCAGACCAGATATTCCCCTGCTGTCCGTGGGAGAGACCACGGTGGAGCAGATATTTCCCTGCAGTCTGTAAAGAGGACCACTCTGGAACAGATATCCACACTGAAGCCCGTGGATGAGACCACAGTGGAGCAGGTGGATATGCCTTGAAGGAACTGTGGCCTGTGGAGAGCCCACGCTGAAGCACATTTATCTTGAAGGACTGCAGCCCATGAGAGCAACCCCATGCTGGAGCAGGGAAAAGTGTGAGGAGGAAGGAGTGGCAGAAACGAAATGTTACAAACTGACCACAGCCCCCATTCCCCATCCCCCCCGTGACTTAGAGTTGGGTTGGAGGTAGAGAAGTCAGGAGTGAAGGCATGAATTTGAGCCTGGGAAGAAGAGGGGGGTGGGCAGAAGGGTTTTTTTGGTCTTTGTTTCTCATGATTCTATTCTATTTTAATGACAATAAATTAAATTAATTGTCCCAAAGTCAAGTCTGGTTTGCCCGTGATTGTAATTGGTAAGCAATCTGGTCTTTATCTTGACCCATGAGCTTTTCAATTTATTTTTATTTCTTGCAAAATATAAAATTTACTGATTTGCCAGAAGGGAAAGATGAAACTAAAGGGAACGAAGCAAATTAACAACAAAAGATCACAGAAAACTGTAGATCATTGGAGGGAAAATTAGTTAATAAAAGAAAAGGTAGAATGAGAGATTTTTGGTGCTCTGTGAATGACATGACTGACAATAGGGCAAACTGCTCAATGGATAGCAAAAGAACTAATGATGTTATTACTACAAACTACTGATACTTGTATAGCTCGCTGGTGTTTGCAACAAGATATGACAAATTTATTTTAGGTATGCATTAGAACATCATATGCAATTGCATATGTTGCTATCACTGAATAGCAAACAATTAACATCAATATTTTTGTGTATTTAAAGCTATTAAATGATATATTGTTTTATAGTGTGCACACATAAAATTGCATTTGAATATGTTTATGCTGGAGAAAGACTCTGACAACTTAATTTTTAAAATACTGAAATAATAAATTTTCATGGTATTGTCAAATGTTTAGTAATACATCTGGCTTGTTTAGCAAAGCTAAAGCATCACAGCTCAAGACCTGAGCAGAATGACAACATGAATGAACCATGGAAGTAGGGGTAAGATGGCGTTTAGCCACAAACACTGCCACTAAAAAGAGCTTTTAGGTCTTTTGGTGTCTGCAGCCTGCTAAGTAGGGGTGTAAGCAGAAACTTGGCCTCATACCAGACTCTAATATTGAACAAATAGATAGCGCTGATAATCAGAAGATACCAGGCCGTCAGAGGAGGGAGCTGTAATCCTGTGTCTGCAGACCCCGCTGTAAGCCCCCACCCTAGCCAGGATTCAACTGCCAGTGTATCAAGGATCTCTGACACGGCTGTGTTATGGCACAGCTGTGTAATTATCACTCAGACAACTACAAAAAATCTGTGAGGAAGTCTATAGAGAAGAAAGGAGTACTGTCCGATTATGGACAGAAGCAGAATTGGGGAGGTGTTATCATTGCTAACTCAAGGATTCAAAAACACACAAAAACTGCACAAAAGTTCTAAAATCTAAAAAAGAAGGAGGGATGCAAGTCAGGCTAGTTAGGGGCTGGGCAGGAATCATCAATCCATTCAGTCCATCACCAGAGTGTGATGGGTTGACCTTGGCTAGCTGGCAGGTGCCCACCAAGCCACTCTCTCACTCCCCTTCCTCAGCTGGACAGGGGCGAGAAACTATGACAAAAGGCTCATGGGTCGAGATAAGGACAGGGAGATCACTCAGCAATTACCATCACAGACAAAACAGACTCAACTTGGGGCAATTAATTTAATTTATTGCCAATCAAAGCAGAGTAGGATAATGAGAAATAACAAATCTAAAACCACCTTCCCCCCACCCCTCCCTTCTTCCCAGGCTCAGCTTCACTCCTGAATTCTCTACCTCTTTTCCCCGAGCGGCGCAGGGGCAGGGGGAATGGGGGTTGCTGTCAGTTCATAATACATTGTCTCTGCCGCTCTTTCCTCCTCATGCTCTTCCCCTGCTCCAGCATGAGGTCCCACCCATGGGAGACAGTCCTTCACAAACTTCTCCAACATGGGTCCTTCTCACGGGCTGCAGTTCTTCACAAACTCCTCCAGTGTGGGTCTTTTCCATGGGGTGCAGTCCTTTGGAAATGGACTGCTCCAGCATGGGTCCCCCGTGGGGCACAGGTCCTGCTAGAAAACCTGCTTCAGTGTGGGCTCCTCTCCACGGAACCACAAGACCTGCTCCAGCGTGAGGTCTCCATGGGGTCACAACTTCCTTCAGGGGTCATACACCTGCTCTGGCGTGGGAGGGTGGGTATCTGCTTCACCATGGACCTCCATGGGCTGCGGGGGGACAACCTGCCTCACCATGGTCTTCACCACGGGCTGCAGGGGAATCTCTGTTCTGGCGCCTGGAACACCTCCTCCCCCTCCTTCTTCCCTGACCTTGGTATCTGCAGAGTTGTTTCTCTCACATATTCTCACTCCTCTCTCCCTGTTGCTGTTACACAGCAGTTTTTACCCCTTCTTAAGTATGTTATCACAGAGGCGCTACCATTAGCACTGATTGGCTCAGCTTTGGCCAGCAGTGGGTTCGTCTTGGAGCTGGCCACAGCTGAAATTGGCTCTGTCCAACATGGGGACAGCTTCTGGCATCTTCTCACAGAAGCCAGCCCTGGAGCCCCTTTGCTACCAAATCCTTGCCATGTAAACCCAATACACAGTGTCATCAGTGTTGAAGGAGTTTGCGGCAGACCATAACTCTGCAGCACTAAGTGTTAGGGCCATGAGTGTACCAATAAGCCTCAATTGCCCTGACCCAAGGATACATTCCAGGAAGTTGTGGAGGTTAATTCTTCCGACTGATGCTTACCTCACCAGCACAGACTCTTGGAGTGCCGTATTGGGGGACATAAGCATAATGGCTTGTTATACCCTAGCTGTCTTTTATGTGCGCTTGATAAAAATGATTGCTTTATACTTTAAGATATGCATATGCTGCTTGTTGAGCCTCTTTGTGTCCAGCTAAAACTGCCCTAACAAACTCACCAGAGAAAGGCTTTGTCTTCTACTTCATATTCCTTATCCCTCCTGCTCTTCCCCCACCTTCTCCCCCATCTTGAGTCTAGGGGCAGAATTCATCCAATCAAAGAGTAGTTGTTTAAGTAAGGAAATGAAGTTAGTCATCCCAGGCTTATGATCAATGAAAGAGCTCTCTCATCTTTGAGGTGGGGCAGCTGTTCTCATACAACAAGCATTTTAGGTCAACTTCACAATGAAACGTGCAATTTTTGGTTTGGTTTCCCCCCCACCCCCACCCTGATCATTCTTAGCCTTCATCTCTATAAAGGGGTCCAAAATGTCAGAAGTACAGGTCTAAGCCAGTTATCCTAAACTCCTTTTATTGCAACAGGAAGGAATAGATGTCTCCTAAAGACATGAATTACATAAAAAAACAGGTGTGAAGGACAGTCCAACTCTGTCAGTTCACCACTAACAATGGAAATAGCCTAAGGGTTACTGGGTCATGTTCTGGCATTGACATAGTAAATATCAGCAGTCTGGTGAGATCAATTTGAAAATAATATTCAAATGTTTATTGTGGAAACCATCTTGCCCAAGCTGAGACACACCACACTTGATCAGTGAAAATCAACCTCAAGAGGAAGATGGTGTGAAACCCAACCCTTGATACTGGAAGCATTAGAGCGCTGCATCTCATGTTCTGTCTGCCTTTGCACTTCTTCAGTAAGCTTTTCAAACAGGTTAATGAAATGAATGAAGAACTTAGTGTGCTGGTCTTTGGACCAGCTCTTCCTTTCATAGGTGTCCCATTCTCCAGCACTAACATTCATAGCTCCTGTCTGCTCTTCATCCGACTTTCCTCCCTCTGCTCCCTCTGCTGCCTACTGGATAAGATGGCTCAAATCCCCCACTCCTTCTTTGGAGTCTGAACTGACAGGCAGAGCCAGTCTGAATTACTATTCAAGTGAGCAATGCATTTTCATATTCTTGGCTTTCAGGCATGAAACGGGAGGCTTTCTTTCTAAGGATTTTTTCAGCGTAGTCCCTGGAGCTCTGTACTGTTCATGAGCAGAGATTCAAAGTAAAATTCTGCTGTATTTATTACATGTGAAGCTAGAAAACGCCCATGTGATACTCTGCTTTGATGTTTTCAAGTAAATCAGTCAGATGATCTCAGTCAGAATTCCCAGTTCTCAGCTCAATCTGTCTGTGCAGGGACCTGAGGGGGACTGGAAGTCTTTGGGAGGTGTTAGCCATGATCTCAGAAACACTTCCGTGTCATACAGTTTTGATACTCCAGGTGATCTCACGATCTCCTAGTCCCCTCTCTGCATCCTTCACTGTTTGAACACTACTGTAAACTTTTCAGTGTGTCATGATTCCTGCCTTCCAAGTAATATTTCTGGTCTTAAAAGGCATGAAGTTTGGGACTGGAACATTGGCTCAAAAGAATAAAGGAAGTGCAACAGTGAACAGTTACCATGTGATCGATCTCACCTAACATCAGGGTTCACCTGCCCACAGAGATGTGCATGGCAACGACGAATACCTCAAAATAACCCCAGGATATCATACCTTGCCACTCGACTTTCTGCTGGGTCCTGCACTCTCTCTATCAGTCTTGTACCGATTCCCTACATAAACTCTAGCATCTCAGATGACACAAAAAATCCTAGAAAATGAAGGAGCTACTCCTCTTGGAACACTTTTCAGGCCACATAGAGGAGACGAAAGTAATTTGGGAAAAGTCAGGCTGCATGTACCAAGGGTAAAACCTGATCAACATGACCAACCTGACTGCCTATTACTGTCTTTGAAAAACAGCAACGAACAAGTTGAGAGCTTGTGGATAAAAATCAGTGGCCAAGCCAACAAAGGAGACCTCATGGTTGGTGTTTACTACAGGCCATCCAGTCAAGAGGAGGATGTTGACAAAGCATTCTTGCTTCAACTAGAGGAAGCATCACGCTGATCCTGCTGGAGGACTTCAGTCACCCTGGCATCTGCTGGAAAATCAGAGCAGTGAGCTGTAAACAGTCCAGGAGACTCTTGGAATGCACTGAGGATAATTTCTTAATCCAGGTGATAGACAGCCTGACCAGAGGAGAAGTGTTACTAGACCTGTTGCTTAACAACTTGGAAGGACTAATTAGAGAGGTCAAGACTGGTGGCAGCTTGGGATGCAGTGATCGTGCCTTGGTGGAATTCACCATCTTGAGGGATATGGACCCTGGTGAAGAGTAGAGTCAGGACCCTGACTTTTGAGAGAGTAAACTTTCAATTGTTTAAGAAATTAGTGGATGTGAGCCCCTGGGGAATTGCCCTCGGGGATAAAGGAGCAGAATATGGCTGGCACCTCTTTAAGGACATTTTCCTTAGAGCACAAGAGCTTTTAATTCCCATGTGTAAGAAATCAGGCAAGGAGGGCAGGTGACGAGCATGGCTCAGTAAGGACCTCCTGGTCAAATTAAGTGTAAGAAGGAAGTGCACAGGCAGTGGAACCAGGGACACGTATCCTGCGAAGAATATAGGGATGTGTAGGGATGGGATCAGGAAAGCTAAGGCACAGTTGGAGCTGAATTTGGCAAGGGATGCAAAGAACAGTAAGAAGGGCTTCTACAGGTACATTGGCCAGAAAAGGACGGTAAATAAGAAGGGAGATCTAGTGACAACCAACATGGAGAAGGCTGAGCTACCCAACAGGTTTTTTGCATCACTCTTTCATATCTGTCAGGTCCTTGAACCTCAAGGCAGGGACTGGAGGACAAAGAGCTACTGATGTCATCTATGTGGACTTCTGTAAGGTTTTTGACACGGTCCCCCACAACATCCGTCTCTCTAAACTGGAGAGGTATGGATTTGATGGATGGACTGCTTGGTGGATGAGGAATTGGTTGGATGGTCAGTCACATCCAGAGGGTAATGGTCAACGGCTCAGTGTCCAGGTGGAGATCAGTGATGAGTGGTGTCCCTCGGGGGTCCGTATTGGGACCAGTACTGTTTAATATCTTCATCAATGATACAGATAGTGGGATCGAGTGCACCCTCAGCAAGTTTGCAGATGACACCAAGCCAACTAGTGCAGCTGAATCACTTGAGGGAAGAGATGCTGTCAAGACTGACCTTGACAGGCTGGAGGAGTGGGTTCATGTGAACCTCATGAAGTTCAACAAGGCCAAGTGCAAGGCCCTGCACTGGTGTTGGGGCAATCACCAGAATCACTACAGACTGGGGATCAATGGACTGAGAGCAGCCCTGCAGAGAAGAACTTGGGAGTACTGGTGGATGACAAATTGGACATGTGCCAGTAACGTGCACTTGCAGCCCAGAAAGTCAGTCGTATCCTGGGCTGCATCAAAAGAAGCACGGCCAGCAGGTCAAGGGGGTGATTCTCCCCCTCTACTCCACTCTCATAAGACCCCACTTGGAGTATTGCATCCCGTTCTGGAGTCCCCAGTACAAGAAAGACATAGACCTGTTAGAGTGGGTCCGGAGGAGGGCCATGAAAATGATCAGCGGGCTGGAACACTTCTCTTATGAAGAAAGGTTGAGAGAGTTGGGGTTGTTCAGCCTGGAGAAGAGAAGGCTCCAGGGAGACCTTATTGAGGCCTTTCAACTTATAAAGGGGGCTTCTAAGACAGACAGAGAACAACTTTTTACCAAGGCCTGTGATGACAGGACAAGTGGCAATGGTTTTATACTAAAAGAGGGTAGATTTAGATTAGCTATAAAGAAGAAACTTTTTATGATGGGGGTGGTGAGCCACTGGAACAAGTTGCCCAGAGAAGTTGTGGATGTCCCATCATTGGAAGTATTCAAGGTCAGGTTGGCTGGGGATTTGAGCAATGGCAGGGGGGTTGGACTAGGCAATCTTTCAAGGTCCCTTCCAACCCAACCCATTCTATGATTCTATGATAAATGAACTAGATTTGTGGTCCAGGAGAGAGCACGGTATATCATTTGCCTTGACTTTAGCAAGGCTTTCAGCACTGCTTCCCACAAAATCCTTGTATCTAAGTTAGGTCATTATGGTCTGGATGAGTGGACAATTAGACGTGTAAAAAACTAGTTGGATAGTTGTACTCAGAAGATAGTGACTAATCAGTTGTCTTCAACTTGGAGGCTAATAGTAAGTGGAGTGCTGTGGGGGTCTCTACCAGGACCCACCATGTTTATCAGTGACCTGGAGGAGGGGCAAGGGAGTGCATTCTTGTCAGTTTCACAGATGACACCAAATGGAGGGGACCAGTCAATACGCCTAAAGGCAGGGCTGCCCTTCAGAAGGACTTAGGCAGGAGGAACGGGGCCAAAAGGAACTGCAAGAAATTTAGCAAGAACAGATGTACCTTCGCTTCTGGCAAAAATACGGACTGTCAACTGATTGTCTTGAGAACAGCTCTGTGGATGAGCACTTAGAGGAGCCTGTGAGCAGCACGCTGAACATAAAACAAGCAGTATGCCCTGGCAGCAAATAAAATCAACAGCATGCTGGGTTGCGTTAACAGGTTCATAGCCACTAGATCAAGGGAACTGATTGTTTCCCTCTAGTTGGCACTCATTAGACCACATCTAGTCTCCTGCATGAAGTTTTGG
>NW_009219830.1:0-26386 GCF_000690835.1 Fulmarus glacialis
AGCAGGTCGTTAACTTCTTCCTCTTGCATAATGGGGGGTTTATTCTGCTCTCCGCCCCGTCTTCCAGCTCAGGGGGCTGAATACCCTGAGGATAACTGCTCTGACTATTAAAGACTGAGGCAAAGAAAGCATTAAGTACCTCAGCCTTTTCCTCATCCTTGATGGCAATGTTCCCTGTTAATATATTTGTAAAAACATTTTTTGTTATCTCTTATGACAGTGACCAGATTGAGTTCTAGCTGGGCTTTTGCTTTTCTAATTTTCTCTCTGCATGAACTAACGAGATCCCTGTACTCTTCTTGAGTTGCCTGCCCCTTCTTCCAAAAGTGGTGAACTCTCCTTTTTTTCCTGACAGCTCTACTGAAGGAGTTCAGAAGAGAGATGGTAAAAAATCTAAAATTTTTAGAAATCTTTGAAGGACTAGACATGTCTCTCCATTTAAGCTGTCAAAGAAGAGATTTAGTGGTCATGAAAGGGTGACAGTAGTACTGAGGAAACAATTCAGATGGCAGAGAGCTATCTGATATAGCAAAGGCATACTGACATCC
Source organism: Fulmarus glacialis (assembly GCF_000690835.1). NCBI lineage: Eukaryota > Metazoa > Chordata > Aves > Procellariiformes > Procellariidae > Fulmarus > Fulmarus glacialis. The sequence continues at coordinate 549 of NW_009219830.1, forward strand.
AAAGGCTGACAGAGAACACTAGGTAAGTTCAGTCCAGAAATCAACCACATCTATGAAACAATCAGTGTGATTAACTGCTAGAACTACTACAAGGGGTTCAGACAGAGCATGTGCCACTAAAGTTTAAACTAAAGCTGTTTGTCTTTTTAGAAGAAGAGCTGTAGCTCATCCAGAGATCAGGAATTACTGGGTGAAAAGTTACTGTCTATGCAATGTAGGAGATCAGAATAGATTATCATAATAGCCCCCTTTGTCCTTAAACTCTGTGATTTATCAGACTTTTCATTATCTGGGATTAGTGAGTTAATAGACTTGATTTCTATATGCCTTGATTCTAAGGTCTTCTAAGGTTCCTAGTGTAAATTTTCATGAGTTTTGCAAGACTGCAAATCCCTTTGGGCATATACTTTTGAATGAAAGGTCTGGCATGCACTTTGACCTATAAGCAGAGAAAATGAATGCAAGGTACTGGATACCAAAAGATACATAAGTAAAAAGAGGTTTTAGCAGTAGTCAGAATTAAAGACTCTGAATTTCACAGACCCCAAACCCATGAAATCACATTTAAAACAGGCTTCTTTCAACTACGCATAATAGTTAACCATTAACTGTCCATGTCCATTTGCCCTTGTGTTTACTTGTTGGCCAGGAGTTGTGCTCAGGTCCCCTTATTCAGTGGCCTAACAATGCAAGCCACCAATCATTCATGTATACATGTAATATCTGCACACACAAGTTTTGCTACTGAACTGTGGAAGAATATTTGAATGCTTGAAGTTACATGTGAAATATTTGCTAGACCAAGGTTTAAAACTAACTGTAGTCATAATAGATGGGCAGCAGGTAGGAAGAGTATGGAGGGATTCATGGGAAAGAGAAATGAGTTAAAGTCTATTAAAGAGCAATGGTTTCCCCACGAATACATGAAGTCACTTCCCTTACAAGTTTCTAGTTACTTAAATGAAAGAATGCAATAAAAATATACCTCTACTTAATATGACATTATATCACATCATATTGATATGTTGCTATTAAAGTGAAAAGTAGGCATGACTTCATGTGAATTTCTTTGTGGAAATCATAGAATCATAGAATCATAGAATCATTAAGGTTGGAAAAGACCTCTAAGATCATCGAGTCCAACCGTCAACCCAACGCTACCATACCCACTAAACCATGTCCCTAAAAAAATCCATACTCTTAGATTCATAGATACTGAAGGGACATGCAGCTATCTTACAGGGAACTCCCTTCGTCCTCAGACTCTCTGTTTTTCCATGTCTGGCTGCAGGCCTTAGAAGAAAGCAGGTGCAAGGTCCTCAAAGGAACACCCAAACTACTTGCGTCAGATGTAAAGAAGTTCAATAAAAATAAAGTCTGAAAAAGGGACTTATTCTAGCCAAACAAAGATTTAGCCAACTTTCACTGAGCAGAATTTACAGGAACAAAAATCACAAATAATAAATGGGATGTCTGTTGCCCTTCATATGCATATTTATCAGTTTCAATTAAGTTGGCAATTTGCCACATTTAAACTTAGTTCTGTCATTCAGACTTTCCTGTGCAAATGAATAGGTTGTGTTTGTAGAGCTGAATCCATTTAGGTATTTTCAGTCAGATTTTTCCCTTCTTCTGTCTTTTGGAGAGAGTTAATGTAAAAGATGCATTCCACACTTCACATATGGTGCTAAAAATCCATTAGCTGAAGAACAGTGAAGAAACAGTTTTGATCAGAGAGAACAGTTGAAGGTCAGGTTTAAATAGATGTATAACATTATCCAAGCTTGATTGGCCATGGCTTTAGCATGTATCTCTGAATGACTGCAAATATTGATGTTTAGTAAACACAAACTACTTGAAATTAAAACCAAATACAAAATAGTAACAGCTTTGGACAATATTTTGAATATATTTATTAGAAAAAAGGGATAAAAAGAATGGTTACATTTTGTAACAATAAGATAATCCTTCAGTATAGAGCGCGGGTTCTTGTTCCGCTGTAGTTTTGCAGGTAAGAACCTTTTGCTGTGCTCCTAGATGTTAGCAGACTGACTTCTAGTGACATTAATAACACTGGACCAAAACCCCTAAGGGAAATGGGGAGAAGCTGACTCAGAACCTCTCTTCATTACTCTTTACACTGCTTCTTAAATCTGACTGAGATTTATGTTATTAAATGGGGACTGGTAGGGGGTCATGAAGGAATCCCTTGTGTCCCCTCACAGTGTCTTATATCATAGTAGGTTTTTTTTAACTATTTTGTTGATTAGTATTTCTTAAGCATAATCAGCATACTGGGGAAGGACTACAGTCACAGTTAAACTGTGAATAGTGAGAAACTGATTGTTAATCCTAAAGGGATTATTCAGCTTTCCTTGAGGAGTTAAAACCTTTTATAATATCTTCAGTGAAGAAAAGTAATTTTTCTCTTGTCTATTTTTCTGCACTATCCTGTTCATGGGCTGGACCCTGGTTTCTGCAATTTATTTCATTATTTTTATGATGGTCTTCAAATTTTAAGTGTCATGTTGATGGACTGGGTTTCCTTCCCTGTTGTTCTCTGTAATGTTTTCTTAGCTCTCATTCATCTTCTACTTCTGAATGGTGTTCATGTTATGTTACCACTTGACATAAAGGTCATATTGATATTACTCTTAAAGCTTATCCTGAATATGTTGATCCCCATTCTTTTCTCATGGTTGATTCAGGACATTGTTTTTTTACTTTTTTTACTTAGAAATTACAGTATAATGAGCTTCCTAATAAATTTTGATAAACTCCTGCAATGAAATCTTTTGAATTAGTTAATAGTTCTTCCTAACCACTACTGAAAATCTTTATGATTCTTTCATAAAGATAACAGTGTTGAAAAATCATTTTTGGGACAATGCTAATCATGCTATTTTTCCAAATCTTTTCAAGGTTATAAAAGCTGTTAGGAGCATTTGGGCATCATTGCTGGATGTCTACCACAGTATCATTTTCATTGCAAGGCTCCACTCTTGATAGGAAAACTGACTTATTTCTTTTAATATTTCTCTTTCTGAAGTTATGCTCCTTTTGGGACATTAATAACCATATTTTTGTCTTCCTTTCATTGATGAAACCATCAACCTGTTTTGTTTTGATTTGCTTGCTGTTTTGTGGATCTTTTGTTTACCATCCATACACAGAGTTGAGCCAGGTAATGTCATCAGCAAAATCAGCATTGTAATTTGTTCATAAATCCATAAGATGATAGCTCCTTTATGACCTAATACTCAAACTACATGAACAATAGTGACATACAGAAAACCCTTAAACTGCATTGGTTGCCACAACAAACCACCAAAGGATATTTCCCACCTTCTCTAGCCACAGTGTTGGTCTATTTGTTACAGCAGAATCTCTTTCTTTGTACTCTACAGCATGCCATAATTTTCCAAAGATCATCTCACGTATTCCATAAAACTGTTCGAGCAATGCAGACATTTTATCAAAAAAATGCCTGTTGATCTATATCCCTTTCAAACTACAATTGAAAGAGAAGAATTTGCTTTGCATACATGAACTCAATATTTTAAAAGCCTCCCTGCTCTACTGTTAGCTGAAGATCTATTTATTTTTTATGTTCTGTGGTGCTGCACATTTTTGAAACACACAGAGACTTGTTACAGTAGGTAAAGTCCGCCTATCCTTCAAAATGTACTATAAAGTCTTTTTTCATTCCCACTCTCCCCCCCCTCCTTCATTCCACATTCTGTTTAAAAGCATATGGGAAGTCTGGAGGGTTGTTTTTGTCACTTGCTTTAAGCTTTTCTGTGGTTAAATGTATTAAATCTCTGGTGTGAAAAATTCAAAGCGATCAGCATAGAAGAAGATACTGTTCTGAGTAATGTTGCTACACATTCTGGCTTCATTTTATTTTTTGATTTAAGTAAACTATAATTCAGAAAACGCATGAGTTATATGTATAAAATACCTGTTATCTTGGCTGATGTGGCAGTGTCACCACAGTATAAATATAGGATACATTATTCTGGATCCTGCAGAATATATTGAGCTTCATTATATATCGGACACCAGTTTTGGAGATGGGAGAGAAAGGTAAGAGGGAAGTAAACTGGGCAGCAGCCCTTGGCTGCTGACATTGCTCAGATTTCTCTCTATGGTCCATCAGGGAATCAAGGAAAGACTGTGAAAATGGACCATGGGGATCATGGAAAAAGCATGCGCAGGGGGGAGCCCTGAACTCTGCAGAGCCCTCTGAGCACTGTTTTCTTACTCTGCTCTTAAAGGCAGTATTGCTTCTTGCCAGGACTTTCATTAGAGTAGCCCGTTAAGACCAAAGGAAAGCCATACACACCTTGCAGTTTCTTAAAGAGCACGTTATGATATGCGTATGCCAAGCTGTGTTACAAGATCTGGCAGGAGTCATAGGAAAAGGGAGACAACGTGGAGGTTTTTGTATGTGCTATATTAGGTATTTGAAACAAATAGTCAAGGGTTATAGTAATTGAAATAATCTGCTGAGACGCTCGTCTAAGTTCACAGATGAACATAATACAGTTTATTTAAATTCAATACTGACGTGGAGAAGAGTCATATCTTCACAGGAAGATAGTCCAAACATACCTTAGTTTCTCTGTTCTGTGGCTGCATGGATATATACAGACATACATCTCCCCACCCCTCAATGTATTAACACAGAATAATTTTAACCTTTTCTGAAAAGCACAGAAATGAAGGGTGGAATTAATCTAGTTTAAATTAAAACTAAAGGTGTCTAATCAGCTGAACCTCCTTTTGTAAATAACAGAGAATCAGGTCCCTCTGGTGGGCTATGTAACTCAGTTTTCTCACTTATGCCCTTCTGACTGTCTCCCTCATTCTGCTGGGGGAGAGTGAGCGAGTGGCTGTAGGGGGCTTAGCTGCCTCCTGGGGTTAACCCATAGCAGTCCTTTTTAACCCCAATGGGGAAACCCCATTGGATTTCAGATTTCAAGAACTAGCAAGGTAATATTTGAACAGCCAATAACCCTATGATTATACTAATGGATTGCAGGAACCAGGTACAAGCAGAACAGTGGTGGGAAGTTGGATTGCCTACAAAAATGCTAAATCCAGCACCTTATTGGCTGGTTTCCCTCTTTCTCCCACATGCAACCTATTTTAAACCTGAGCTGTTTTTGTTGTCACTCTGTGGATTTCATCTGATCAAATGCAGTCATCTGCAGTGTAGATGTTAACTTTCACCTCAAACCACTGTTCCAGGACATCCATTATAGTCAATGTATGAGCATAACAGCAGCCATACAGGGTCCCCCTACCTCAGGGAAGAGTAAGAACGTACATGGCACTTTTCCTGATTACCCTCCTGGTCTCCTGGTTATTTCAACTCAAAGGATTTTTGTGCAGTGCATGCAATTTTGAGATTTTTAGCAATCTACAGATTATTTCTTTTACGTCTACTTGTACAACCTTCTTTTAATACCCATGCACAGTTTAAGCAGCCACACAGTCCTTTGGCATGGAGTTCCACAGATCTGAAAAACCACTTCCTTTTGTTCATTTTTAGTGTGGTTGATTTCATGAAGATACAGTCATCTTTGTTTAATGTCTTCTTTTTTTTTTTTTTTTTTAGAAACACTGAACAGCTGATCTCTTTTCACCTTTTTGCAGGCCATTCATGATTTTATAGCCCTTTAGCATTTCACATCCTTTTTCCCTGTTGCCTCTTTTCCAGACTGAAGAGTACTAACCTGAGAAATTAATTTCATCCTCAAATATACATCTAAAGTAGATCAGACAAATCACACTTCAAAAGTGCCGGTTCCTCTTTACTGATTGCTGAGGGAGCCCACGATGACTAAACCAAAAACCAGACATTTGTGCTGTGCAATTTTAAATTTAGATGAGATCAGTCTCATCCCCTGTTACTGTGAAATATCTCATTTTAAATGAGAGAGAAATATATTGAAATTAGTGAAGTGACTCCAGCGTGCAAGAAATGAATAGAGCTGAGGTGGTCAAGAAAAAGTGACTATGAAAGAATAAAATTGGATCATTCATTGTGTAGAGAGATATGGAAATGAAAAATCCAGGCTCAGCCATGATGTCAGCTATAGCTACGTCTTCTTCCTTTATAGTTTCTCTGTTTTTATTGCAGAGTTAATAATAAGGTTTTCAGCTAAGAATTCAAAATAAATGCCAGTGTTAGAATCAGAATAAATTTAATATGTAGTGTTCATAATTACTAGATATTTATTTTTAAGTAAAAAATAAGTACTGCAGTACTCAGTCAATGAATCCTATTATTTAATGTGTAAGGAGATAAAATTAAGCAAACTGAATTTATTTTATTTGTTTCTTTAAAAGAATCACTTTCCTAGTAGCTTAAAGCTTTCCTCGTCTTCTCTAGTCGTTAGCATTGCTGCATGTGATGCACACAACTACCTGAAATCCCAGATGTCAGGTTGTAAAATGTGTTCTCCCAGTGCCAGTGTCTGGCCACTTGGCAGAGCCCTACATTATCAGCAGTCGGTCATGCTAGCAAGTCTCAAAATTGCCTCTGGGTCAGTCATGTGCTCTTCACTGTTATTAAATCTGTGAGGGGATTTGAGTTCTCCTGGTGCTATGTTCCATTTAGATTCATAGATGTTAAGGCCAGAAGGGACCATTGTGATCATCTAGTCTGACCCCCTGCATAACACAAGCCACAGGACGCTCCTGATTTAATTCCTGTTTGAAGTAGAGCATATCTTTTAGGGGGAAAAGCATTCAGTCCTGTTTAATATTTCCAGAAGAATATGCCATCACCTCAGGCAGGTTATCTGAAGCACTATTTATCCCCAGTGTTAAAAGTGTACACCTTATTTCGGGAATGAATTGGCATGGTTTCAACATTCAGCCCTGGGCTTTTGTTGTGCTAGATCGAAGAAGACATCCATATTTTGTCCTGCCTGTTATCAGGTCAAGCCTTAATTTCTCCTTTGATAAAATATGCAGATAGCTCTGCCAGTGTTTAGCTATGAGGCTGATTAGTATTAGCTTGACATGATTTTACGGATATTACAGATATTGTGGATAAGTGTCACCAAAATCCTTAATGAAAATCAGTGGAAATGATGCTAAAATGTTTGCTAATGGAAGGGTTCTAGCTCTAGTATTTAAGCAAAGTGGCTGTTTATGTGCAAAATACAAAAATGTTTCGTTACGATACAAACACCTGACACCTTGAACCAGAGCTTCAAGGAAGTTATCAAGGAGAAGGAGCCAGGCTTTACACAGCAGTACGTGGTGCCAGGACAAGGGACAAACAACGTAACTTCAAACAAGAGAAGTTCAGGCTGGATGTAAGGAGAAGCCTTTTTCCCATGAGGACAGTCAGGCAGTGAGTGGCACAGGCTGCCTAAAGAGATTGTGCAGTCTCTATACTTCAGGGTTTTCAAGACCCAACTGGATCAACCTGGTCTGACCCAATAGCTGACCCTGCTGTGAGCAGGAGGTTGGACCAGGGACCTCCTGAGGTCACTTCCAGTCTGAATGACTTTGTGATTCTACAGTGTCATAAGATGCTTCAAGACACACTGACATAAAAATTATTTCATCTTTTTATATATTCTAATAGCATAAAAATAGCATAAATACCATAATTAGATGGGATTTACAATTATGTTTGCATTAAATGTTTTATTGGTTTTGATAATATTGGTAGTTTATGAATAAATAGCATAATATTTTCTTACTTAGATTTCTGATTATAAAGCAAAAAAAGTTTATTTTTAATAGATGTAATAAGTTAGCAAAGAGATGTATGCTGTTTGCTCATGCACAGTGTAATTTCTGTAAATTGTTACTGATATAATCAATATAATTAAGTAATAGGATGATGGAAACAAGTTGTTTCCTAAGAGAATTAGGGGATGAGTTGAATTAGAATAGAGTGGAATAGAATAGAATAGAATAGAATAGAATAGTTCCAGTTGGAAGGGACCTATAACAATCATCTAGTCCATTTGCCTGACCACTTCAGGGCTGACCAAAAGTTAGAGCATGTTATTAAGGGCATTGTCCAAATGCCTCTTAAACACTGACAGGCTTGGGCTCTAGAAAGCCTGTTCCAGTGTTTGACCATCCTCTCAGTAAAGAAATGTTTCATAATATCAAGACTGAACTTCCCCTGATGCAGCTTTGAACAATTCCCACGCGTCCTGTCACTGAATACCAGGATCAGCACCTCATACTACATACAATTATATAGAAATGAAACAATCCATGAAAAGAAAAATCCCAGAATGAAATTTAATTATGAAAAATACAATCTGCTGAAAATTTACAAAGCTTACACTCATTTGAATGTCAATATCATTGCATATTTAAAAATATTTGGATTTCTGTAGCTTGAGATAATCGGTTTTGAGGTATGAAAATGCCTGCTGAAGTGTGCATTCTAGCTTTCTACCACTTGTCCTAGCTACAATAAGCCAGGAATGGACTCACCATGCTAAATATAGTGGTAAAACAAAAAGTCTGCTTTTCTTGATATTCTGCTGTTTAGTTGGCCAAGGACATAGAAGTGCGAAAGAATTAGATCAGAGGCTTACCGTTAGCTGGTCATCTACCGTACCGAAGGTAAATCCGTTTGAAAGTCCTTCGCAGGTCAAAATACTTTTCAGAACAGCCAATGATGGCTGCATGTTTAACTACATTAAATTATGTCCAGGCAAATGAATAATCTAGATCTTTCTGCAGTTATGACCCTTCTTTGTTTTTTACCTCTCCCCTAAATTTGTTAATCTGTGAATTTGATCAATAGTTACTCTCTGTTTTCTTCTTTAATGTTGATGTGAAAAAAAATCATTGCTTGGACAAAGGATCCCTGTGTGTCCTTCTGGAAATCTATGCCCTCAGGATGATTCCCTCTTTACAGTTTAAAGTAGAGACAAGTCATCAGTTTATTTCATGTATCTAATCTGAATCATGCTAATTTTATAATATTTTGTTTTACTAATCAACATGTCACACAAACTCAAGTCAAATTCCTTGCAGAGGCTTATGTATAAGCATTTGTATTCTATCAGCACTGCTACCTTTATCAGTCAAACTTGTAATCTCATTAAAAGGGTATTATGTTAGTTTAATAACATCTATTTTGTACAAACTCTTGACTGGCATTAATTACCCTCCTTAATTCTTTATTACTTGTGTCTCATATCACTTGTTCCATTATTTTGCCTAGAATCAATATCAGGCTGATGTCTAAGGGTCATTCCATTTAAATATTGGCACAACGTTATCTGTCTTCTCCTCCTAAACTTCCTCCTTGCTGTAACAGCTATAGAAAACTAGCATAAATTATCCATGGATCTCTATAGCAAGCTCTGAAATAATTTGGGCTTGCCTGTATATGTCTAACTTCAGAAACCATTTCATATCTATCGTAGTTACTGATTGAATATAAGATATTTCATAGTCACAGAATCATACTGGGTTTGTTCATGTATTTAACGACATGCATAAAATCATCATCTAGAATCTTCATACTGCAATCCTTCATGCACACCTTTTGTTTCCTTTGTATTCCTGTATACCATTAGGATTTTAAACCAAATTATACTGAAACAAATGTCAGTTGACTTCACTGGCTTTTTTGGCTGAGTATGACCTTTAGGGTGTGAGCTATTTTTATGGGTCATCACCAGATGATGCTTGCAAAAATTTTTCTTCTACATGGGAAACAAATAAAAGATTTTGTGAAGTCATTCCAATGATTGTTACACCGTGTATGTCTATCACTTTATTTAGTGGTTGGAGTTTGCTATATATTCCATATTGAAACTTCCTAATGCAGGCCTTGATCCTGGTGACAATAAATTCTCTTGGGATGATTTTTCAGCCAGCCCTGGACTGTGTGTGCCTCTTGGTGTGCAGAGGCTGCCAGGGGTGCAGAAGATGATGGAAGGAAGAGGCAGGGCGTCTGGAGAAGCCACTGCCCTCCACATATCCCCGAACCCTCCCAAAGGCCTCACAGAGCTCATACCCAAGGAAGGACTGAGCAAGGAGCCAGAGTCAGAGTGGGGCAGAAGAATCTTGGGAATCTTCTGTCTTTGGTCTCTTTCCTCATGCCTATACATGGCTCTACCTAAAGAAGGCGGCTCTCTGAGCCAAACTGACATAAAAATTTGTGAACAAAGTCAGCATTTCTTCTAACAAATATGTTTGAATAATGCCATCATATGCCTGATTGAGACTAAACAATATATTTATGATAGACATCACTAGCTGGCTCCAGATGAAGTCTTAGATAGTGGTGGCTTAGCACATGCTGAACACTTCTCTAGCGTATGCATGTTGCTTCCAAACTGTAGCTGATTCAGAGCTGTTTGCGCTTGTCTATTTGATATCCCTTCAAGCATTTTTTAAATTTTATTTTACAATCAAGTTTTTACACTTTTAAATGCATTTCATGGGAATAGTATCTGGCAATTATGCAAGGCTTTTACTTAAACATGGTTTTGAGGGAGAAGGAGTGAAAGGAAGGAAAGAACAAAAGTAGGGTTTGTTCTCTGCTTTGGACTTTGATTGGAACTGATTCTTCAGATCCTCTGTGAGCAACTACTGAACTAGGATTCTTTGAAGAAATAACTGCAGTAGCTGACCATACACCACTGTCAATATCAAGGTTGGCACATATGTGCCACATATGTGTGTAAACAGAGACCTGGAAAATATTGTAACTCGTGTTTCCACGTCTTCTACTACATTTTGCAGTAGGTTTGACTAGCCATAGATAGATGATTTAGCTCAGAAAAGGATCAAAAGTGATACCAGGATAGGACAGTGAGGTAGAGAGAAAAGGCAACAGTATTCATCTATTTACTAAAAGTAATTTAATAACTCACAGAATGATGAAAAACTTTTAAATTGCAGCAGTTAATTGTATCCATAAACTTAATTTATGCATTTGAATTTAATCTAGAATAATGCATAAATATCAGTGTTGATCTGACAGATCTCAGAGTCCTGAAAATCAGCCTATTCATGGCTACAACAATAACCACGACAATACCCTTCTCCTCTATCTCATCCTATCCAAATAGTTTTTAAATTTCCTAAATTATTTTCTATTTGATAGCTTTGCAGAGGTGACATGGGAAGTTGGAATGTATGAGGTATGAATGAAATTGAAGGAATCTGTGCTCATAAAATATAATAGAGTTGGTTTTTTTGCTTCTAAGAAACATATAGTCTATGATAAGTATATGTTTTTAACCTTTAGAAGAGAGTTTAAGCATTTTTTTTCTGCCCTTGACTAATAAATCAAGTCAAAATGTACTATTTACCATAATGGTACCTGATTCCAGTAATGCTTCTGAACTGAATGATTTTGAAATTGAGAGATTATTCCTTCCAAAGACATCCCAAAGTCATTATTACTGATACTTCTGTATTTTTCTTTTTGGTTACACTGATAATAACATTGCTAGTATACCAACACAAACTGCTTGTGACTGCCAACAGGCTTGCAAGCAGGGACATTTGCTGAATAGGGGAGCAAGGTTATTAACAAAATTTTATCATCTTTGTGTGAATCAGTCTCAAAACTCTATGAACTGACAGATGAAATTTCATACACATTCTTTGAGAATGATATGAATGATTTTTAATCCCTGGATTTTTTTTTCAACAACAATAATGATAAAAGACATTTCTGTAAGTAAAAGTTCACACTATTGATTTCAAATTCTAAAAGATGTCTGTTACTCAGACCATTTATTTTCAAATCTCCATGGTAAAGATTCATTTTGTTTAACTTTAGGACCTTGTACTGTAGATGTATACTGGGGGTGGGGAAAGTATGTGGAGAGAGAGGGGGAAGGGGGAAGAGAGAGAGACTTTAGATTTAATTGAGAGAAACAGGTACTCTCATAGACAGCTGACCCATCCTTTGCCTTCAAGATTTATCAAAGCTCCAGTACTTGCAGGCTGGATGTAGCATTGCATGCCTGCAGCCTTTAGCCAAGCAAGAGGCATATCTTTACCCTGCAATATACCAATTATTCTGTTTATTTTTGAAAAACGGGATATGCTGCTCCTACAAAACCCTTCCTCTCTTGGGCCCAACTTCCTATCTCAAGCATCTCAAACACAGTAGCAGCATGAGGAGGACTCTAAACCCAAGAAGGAGAAGTCAGATCTGCCCCTACAGCTGTAACCAGGTGTCATTGGCAGCCTCTTCTCCACTCTCTGAAGTTGTGTGTTCTTGACAAGCTTATGACCTTGTTGTGCTGCTGATCAGCCTGACTTGGTAGAAGAGATCATAAATTGTGAGAACACTCCAGTTCTTAACCTTCTCTTTGTATAGGCTAAATAGACCGATATTCATGAGTGTGTCAATACAAGGAAATTTTCCAGAATTCAAATAAGTGCAAGTTATTTGGTTTCTTTCTGAACTTTTTCTAATTCAAAAAATAATATTTTTTGAAGCTTGGAAATCATGATATTCCAACAATATCACTGACACTAGTAATACTAATACCATCCTTTGCCTTCAAGATTTATCAAAGCTCCAGTACTTGCAGGCTGGATGTAGCATTGCATGCCTGCAGCCTTTAGCCAAGCAAGAGGCATATCTTTACCCTGCAATATACCAATTATTCTGTTTATTTTTGAAAAACGGGATATGCTGCTCCTACAAAACCCTTCCTCTCTTGGGCCCAACTTCCTATCTCAAGCATCTCAAACACAGTAGCAGCATGAGGAGGACTCTAAACCCAAGAAGGAGAAGTCAGATCTGCCCCTATAGCTGTAACCAGGTGTCATTGGCAGCCTCTTCTCCACTCTCTGAAGTTGTGTGTTCTTGACAAGCTTGTTGACCTTGATGTGCTGCTGATCAGCCTGACTTGGTAGAAGAGATCATAAATTGTGAGAACACTCCAGTTCTTAACCTTCTCTTTGTATAGGCTAAATAGACCGATATTCATGAGTGTGTCAATACAAGGAAATTTTCCAGAATTCAAATAAGTGCAAGTTATTTGGTTTCTTTCTGAACTTTTTCTAATTCAAAAAATAATATTTTTTGAAGCTTGGAAATCATGATATTCCAACAATATCACTGACACTAGTAATACTAATACTAATACCATCTTCTTGCTATTCTCTTGTTGTTATAGCTGCATTTTAAACCTGTGTGGATGTTAAACAAAATAAATTCCATGAAGCTACCATTGACTTTGATAACTTGTTAGATTGCTATTTGATTTACATCAGGTTGTAGTGCAAACTGGAAATCAAGAGATTCTTTAATTTCTCCTGCCCTTTTCAGTAAAGCTGTCCACACTTCAAAAGTGGACACTGATTTTAAATACCTTCATTTTTAATTACTTACACTGATATACCTTGGGGGGAGGGTTTGTGCTAACTAATTTTATAACATATTTCTGAGTCTAAGCTATTCACTCCCTTCCCCTACAGTCAGCAAAGACAAAAAGGCACCTCCAGAGCCTGGAGTTTTCATCTTACCTAGCACTTCCTGGAGATACCTTGCAGTAACTAGCTTGCATAACTAGCTCATACACAGAGGTGTAATATTTTTTTGTTAGGGTAGATGAAATTAAGAAATTCTGAATATCAATAAAACATGTCAATGAGATCAGAATATGTTCAACGGTTATGAAAATCATGCTCTACTTTGGTCTGCCAAAATCAGCACATTAACAATTACCCCATTTCACTTTCAAAACACTCTGGTGGCATTAGTCATAGTATTACCTTCATATTTTAGTTAAAAAGAAGTCTGCGTGCTTTACTTTTACCTTTTACAGAAGCAATACCATATATTATTAAGGCTTTTGCAAATACATATTATGATTACAGTATGAAAAATGGAGACACAGCATCTGAGATCAATATTATCCAGGATGTAGGACTGCACTGTATCTATCTGTTCTGGCAACAAATCCTTCAATTGATTTTTTTTATATCTCTGGGGGGTGGGCATAGAAAATCCTCTCTTTCAACTTCAGCTCAAAATTGCCGGGTCTGTGTCTCAAAGACCTTTTGCTGTCCTATAAATCAGTGAAATGAATGCTTCAATGACCATGTGTAAATAAGCCTTACACTACTTATTTGCTGTGCAGCTGTCTAAAATAATCCCCTGAAGGAACAACTTGGCCCATATTGTTTGTTTCAGAGAGCTATTTGTTTATAATCTTAAAATGAAGGGGGTTTACAAAATAGAGGTACAATATGCAACATCAAGAACTAGGTCATTTTTCTAAATAGATATCTATAACGGAACAAAAAAAGATTGAGGTTTGAACCTCATAGGAAACCTTTAGAAGCAATGTTGCAGGGTTTAGGAGCATTCACATAGTCATTGATATAAATCAGGGAAGATCAGCTGTTCTATAGACACACAGCTAAGTAAGAGATTATTCATTTTAATTTCTCTATCAAATATATATTACAAGAAAGAGAATTGTTCCAGTATCAGTGGTTTTGCTTAAACATATATAAAAGCCCATCCACACTCAAAATAACTATATATATTTAACTTCAGAAAGAAAGAAAAAAAACCCCGCAGGTGAGCAGGCCTCCTGAATATGGAAAAACCCTAAAGCATCCTTTAAAATAGCACAATTAAGGCATAACAGACTGTGGGTCAGGCGAAAGAGAGTCAAATTTTGGCTAATCCTGGAAATCAGGTTCGATACTATTTCTCATAAAAAATGACTGTGTAAGAAGGTACCTTGAAGAGCAGTCTTCCTACCAATATTTAGGAAGCAATTACAAAACAGAATTTTCCAGTACATGAAGTGCACGACTCCTGAAATAAAGAAAAGGTTGCCATCAGGAGAAATTGTTCCTTTGATTGTGCATGCCTCTTATTTTCAAGCTCTGTATGGTAGTCTCAGGGACTATTTTTACTGCTGTAAAAATTTTACTGCTCTTCCACTCAGAGTTAGTGAATATTTATTTAATATTTACTGTGCAAACACATGCTGAAAAAATGAGGTGATGTTCTAATGAAGATTCTGTAAACCCAACTCTCAGTTAATAACTTTGCTTAAAATTAGAATGGTGTAATTTATTATTATTATTCCAAGAGACCTATTAGTACCTAACCTTAATTGGTAATTTTGTGTTCAATATTTATTGTTTTGATTATATAACATCAATTTATTCTTTACTTTAGATTAAAGGGCTAAAGTTGAAGCATTCAGCTCTTTCATAGACTGCCAGTAAAAGTGATTACAGAGGTACTAATTATCCTTTCTTATGTAAACATATGTGACATTGAATTTGATTTAACAAGGACAAGCTTCAGAGCTGAGATTTTTGTAAATTCATTGCTAAAATGTAAATGCTTTTTGTTTTGCAAAGAAAGGTAATACTGATTTTTCTCAAAATTTTCTCATCTCACTTTTTAACATTTTGCATGTAAGAAAAATGACAATTCTCAGTCTCTCATGTTAACAACCGTTTTTTCCCTGCTACCCAACAAAACACTGTCAAACTTACACCAAAACAGGATTCCTCTGTACAATGGCAACTCCCTGTTGGCCATGTTTATACATTATCTGTTTTTTGGAAACCACACTTTGTGAAGCGTGTAGATGAATTGCAGTGACTTCAGTAGAAATTAGGAAGAATGATAACAGTCTAAGAAAGCATAACCAGTGGGAAAAGACTGAGAGTTAATGGGCTGGTTTTGGCTGCGATAGAGTTAATTTTCTTCATAGTAGCTAGCAAGGTGCTATGTTTTGGATTTGTGCTGTGAACAGTGTTGATAACACGGGGACGTTTTCATTACCGCGTAGCAGTGCTTACACAGAGTCAAGGCCTTTTCTGCTCCTCACCCCACCAGTGAGTAGGCTGGGGGTGCACAAGAAGCTGGGAGGGGACACAGCTGGGACAGCTGACCCCAACTGACCAAAGGGATATTCCACACCATATGACATCACGCTCAACATATGAAGCTGGGGGAAAAAGTAGGAAGGGGGAGACGTTCCGAGTGATGATGTTTGTCTTCCCAAGTTACTATTACATGTGATGGAGCCCTGCTTTCCTGGAGATGGCTGAACACCTGCCTGCCGATGGGAAGTAGTGAATGAATTCCTTGTTTTGCTTCGCTTGCATGTGCAGCTTTTGCTTTACCTATTAAACTGTCTATCTCAACCCACGAGTTTTCTCACTTTTATTCTTCTGATTCTCTCCCCCATCCCACCAGGGAGGAGTGAGCGAGCAGCTGTGTGGAGCTTAGTTGCCAGCTGGGTTTAAACCATGACAGTTGATATTCCTTATCTTAGAAAGGACTAAGGGACTTTAAAGGCCTCTTCTAATTTATATAAAGGTTGTAAAAACAAGATGGTTATCAGTTGTTCATTGTGTCTGTGAGGGACAGCACAATTAGAAAACAGCCTAACCTGTGACAAAGGAGATCTGGGTTAAATATTAGGGAAAATGTTCTCACTACAAGGATCATGACACGCTATAATAGATGGTGCCAAGATACAATGGAACCTCTTAAGTAGGTCATTTTAAAGAAAAGTTGAGAGGAAAGTATTTCCAGATGGCCTATTTAAAGCCCAATCAAGGGATGGACTTAGTCAGAAGTGGACAGGCTTTCAAGGGGTCTTTGCCAGCCTGAATTTTTGTTTCCCAAATTACAGGCTAATTGAGTTGACAGAAATTCAGAGGAAGCCACGAGACCATATCACAGAGAGGTGAAAAGATGCTGGCCACTTTTTTGAAGGAATTTTGTTTCTGTGTAAGGCACCAGTTTCAGACCTTATTCTGACTTGGCAACCCAGATAGGAGCCAGGAAGTGGAAAACATCACCTCTCGTGTTTTTCTCTCACTGACTTTGGAGCTTGCCCTGAGTCCTGGTGCATACTGTGCAAAATCTGCTCAGTTGGTGTGTTGTGCACCCAGGATGGAAGGAAGTGACACTTGGAGCGAAAGATCTCATGAGGGTCTCTTGTCTTCCTCCACTTCCATAATTCAGTGATTATGCTGAATGGAAAAAGGAACAAGCACTTTGCAGATGTACACACTGTTCAGGTTATTAATACTGTTTCACTTATCTTTCTCCTGAACATGGCCCTCCTAGGCCTAATTCAAGGTTTGAATCTTATTTTTAAAGCCCTCAGTTTATGAGATTGGATGCTAAAGGACCCATCCCATCCCTGATACCTAAGCTACATTTCATATCTGTGTCCTGGAGAAAGGAAACTACCACCATTGTTGCAGAGACACAGCTATGTCATCAGTCAAACAAAGCTTTATGAACACTAGCTCTGACACGCAATAATAAGAATTCCTGTTTTTCCATTGTAAAATTACGTTCAAATCTGCTTTTTTATGTAATAGCTCATAATCCATTATCATTTACGAAACAGGGGAAATGGAATATAGATACGATATGGAGTATTATAGATCTGGAATATAAATTCTGCAGATTTACCCTAGAGAGTCCTTAAGTACTCACTGTTGAGTAAAACACGCAGATCTAAAGAAACTTGCTTTTCTGAGGTCCTCAGCTAAGAGGCCTCTCAACCAGATCAACTCATCTATGGCTGAAGACTCCATCTTACAATCAGCCAGTCTGACCAAACCCACTAAGTATTTTCCAGGACTCTCACCTAGATTCAGTGAATATTCACTGCTTTAAGACATTTCAAACAAATATTTTAATATCAGTAGAAGAATTTTAACAAAACAGTATTTTCTGATGCAATGGCATTTTGATAAAAAATTCCTGTCAAGTTGCAACAGTAAGAGTAAATTGCTCTTTGACTCTGAAGTGGAGCTAGCTGTACCTACATAGAGACATTTGCACCAACATTGGTTCTGAAAGTATGACGCACATTTTTTTACAACTTCTAAAATTCGATTCTTTAGGTACCAGATTGTATCCTGTTTTGTGACAGAGGATCCATCTAACCACTACTGTAACAACTTTTGGAATGTTTTCTACTGCTTTAATGTCCGGGTGAACTTTGTGTAAATGAAGGCTATGATATCTCGACTACAAATTATGGTGCTTATGTCCATCACATAAGGGTATTAGTTCTATTACACTCTTTTAATGCTGTCTTACATTTGGATTTATTTTCTTTTTACTTCTGACCATTGTTCACTGCTTAAAGGCATGAAACTCATCTCACCATGTTGCAACTCTCTTATTCTGTTTGTAATGTTCAAATTTACAAAAATTATTTGTCAAATTACCATAGATAACTTCCAGTTGAGAAGAAAAACTGTGATTCTTCTGCAGCTTAAGAATTCCCAGTAGGTCTAAAAATAAGATTCAAAGAGTGATTTTTTTTCTCTTTTACACTACTTTTATGAACAAAGGCAGAGTAGAAATTACTCAGCAAGATAACATGTAATTTAACAGAACTGGAACTACATAGCAGAGAAACTAAAGATAACCTGGGAAAGATAATTGTTTTCTGGTCACCATTCTTTGGTCTTAATACGTTATATTTGATAATCTTACCTGAAATATTTTTTTCTGAATGAAAGAGCAACCATTTTTAAACATGACTCTTTCTGTAGTTAACATTTTCTATCACTATTACTCTGTGATTTAATGGCACAGAAAATCCCACAGCAGAGGGAGAGTTTCTGGTGGACTGTTCTCACTGTATCTTGGATCCCACCATGGGAAGGCCAAAACATAAAACGCCAGGACTCAACTGTACAGTGAGGGCAACTCAGCTGTCCAGTCCTTACTGGCTAAGGTCACTGGTCACCTATATGTATGTAGACATAAAGGTTTCCTGTAACAGTGGCAGTCCCAAATTATCTCACAACTTCATCTTCAGCTACAGACATTATAAGATCTGTCACACAGATGTTTGGAGTAGTTTACCCATTCCCATTCCCATAGTTTTCTTGGCAACTCCATCTTTCCTTACTGCTATTTGACAAGTCTTCAGCTGGCTTTAAAGAGGTGATTCCCCACTGTCCTCTGCCCTGCTTGGGAGGAGCAATGAGTGAGGAGCCGGTTATACCTCATCCTTTAGCTGTCTTACATTGGCACAGTCAAGACTGCAGGAGATCTACCTGAGTGTGAGCAAAAGCAGAGTTAACACTTCCTTCCCAAATTGTCCCAAGCAATGAGTGCTACAATTCTTCTTCATTTGCATTTCACTTGTACCTTGAAGTCTCAACCACGTACTGGAACCACACTTGGACAAGATCTGTACAAACGTAGAACAAAAGGCATTCTTAGCTTCAGAGGTTACCAACCAGCCCAGTACTTAGACAGTTATTGCGTCGTGTGGGACCTGGTTTGTTTTCCACTCCCCAAGTCTGGGAGATTATTGTAATCAGATCCCAAGTCCACATGGGATTGAGACCCAGGAAAGCTCCATTCCACTTCCCTCCCTCACCTCCATTTCTCCAGAAGGAAAATATGAGTCCAAAGGCTAGGAGGGAGCTTCAGCATGCTCTGTCCTCTTAGGCTTTTCACCTGCCAGGGCACTGGGGTGGAGGAGAGTCCTGGGACTGGGCCTGTCTCTTGGTCTAGGCACAACCATGCACAACCCCTTCATCAAAACAGTTTCACCAGAGATACCGAAAATACAGCTGTAAGAGTACTTCAAATTCAGCCCCATTTTCTGTGCACAAATAAGCGCTGATCCATCCCAAATCATGGGCAATGTATTACAGTATGGGTAAGTTTCTGGTGTATTAAAGAAGAAAATGTAAGTGCAAGAACAAGGATGTGCATTGTATAAGGTATAGCTAACCATGGGCATTGTCATTGCAACAGATAAAGCTGCAACATCACATCCTTTCCTGTCACTTTTAGGTTTCCAGGCAGGGATTAACTTGAGTCCTGCGTCAGACAATAAAGATTTGTTTGATATGGAAAGTATTAAGTGTTGCGAGGGTCACAGAAAGATACTTTCATGTAACAACTTCCACTTAGCATGCATTCCCTTCCCTCTTTCTGTTTTCCAGCCTCAGATCACATAACTAAGAAAGCAGAAAATGATTGGAGCAAGGGGGCATTTGGGGCTTTGGGGATTTGCTCCTACCAATCCAAAGGAACAGTGGAGAGCTGGTAGGGTGATGACAGAGGAAAATGGTGCAACTCAGGTGTGGGCTGGGTGCTCTCTCCCCTCCAGCACCCTTTAGTGCTTGCAGAGAGCTGCTGCTTCAAGCAGCAGATAAAGTTCATTGTACTGACATGCAAATTCCTATAAGATTACTTTGCCTAAGCGGTAACAAATATTTTTGATTTGCTGGGTATACACACTAATTAGTCAGCTGTAAGAAACAGCTGTTTCACAATGTTCTGATATTAGTGCTTTCCATGATTTTTATTTAATTTCAAGGGCAGATTAAGGAGAGCAAAGTTGTAGAAGGAGGATTTTTTTTTTTTGTTCTTGCTGTTGTTGGCTCACTTGTTTGTTTTTCTCCTTTTGCAAACCTTTACTTGCTGTCTATTCATAAATTATATTGCTATATTATGGTATCTCATTATCCTTTATTAGCAGAACACCACTAAATAGAAGTTGGAATTATACATCATGCCCTGCATATGGAACAAAGCAGCATATGGAGGCTATGCCTACTGCAGTTTTCAAGCATAAAAAAGCAGGAAATTATACAGGAAATTATACATATTTCAAAGACTCTCTGCCAAGTGCTTCTGTGCTGTATCCTGTAATTCAGAGTCATGTTCATCTTTACTGTGTCATTTAAAATTCATATAATAGAAATATAGTCAGGTCATAATCCATATAGTAAGGAAGGAAAACAATTTTTTTTTCCTAACCTTGCTTAAAATAGGACAAGTCCCAGTAGCAGCTGGGTATCACATCCCCAGTATCACATCAATGGGGACGGTTTCAAAAGGTATGTTCCAAACAGTAAGGACAGATCGTTTGTTTAACATTAAAGCACTCTGAGCAAGTTAGCCTGACTGATAAAATATAAAGGTGGGAATAATGCATCCCCTATACTACCATGAATCTGATCAGGATTTTTTCCTTTAAAATGAGTGTTCTCTCAGTAAAAACATACGCAGTTCTCAAAATGAAAATATTTTAAAATGTTTCCATGCTAATGATCTTGATTAAAGCATGAAATGAATCATATCCTAAGGATTTGGGGAAGGAGTGGGTTTTTTCCTTTGCAAAAAGAAGCATTTTGCAAAACAACAACATTCAAATTTAAACAAAATATTTCAGATGTGTGTGGACATTTCAGTTAAGTTAATTTTCTTTCAGAATATAATTTTGTTGATAATTTTAACATCTTAGAATTTTGTTTCACTGTGATTCACAGAACAGATATTGACATCATACAACTTCCTGTGAAGAAGTATTTTCTTTGTATGTCACCTCTTTTTATACAAAGAGAGAATAAGTTATTTAACTAACTCTCAATGAGAAAAGACTTACTTTTAAGCCAAACACCACGATAATAAACAAGATAACATAAAACTGGTTTCACTATGTTCTGTTTCATCCAGATTCGGTAGCATAGACAGAAGGGTAAAATAAATACAGAAAAAAAACCCTCATAGATTAAAATCAGAAGCATCTTACTCCATAGTGACAAGATCTGTTTAATGAATAATGTCAGATCAAGTTTTACTGTGAAATGGATCGTCTATGCATTTTCTGGCTGCTGGACTCACAGTGAAAGCATGCAGCGCATTCAGACTATCACGTTCTTTTCTCTGTGAAGAGTATTGAGTGGTCCTTAGAATAAATGGTTAAAAAAAAAGAGAAGTAAAAGAAGAAGAAGAAGAAGAAGAAGAAGAAAGACGTATACGGAGCTTTTCTCTGATACCATGCTGAAAAGAAACCTCAGAAAAATGAACACAGCCTTCCTGTACTGAAGATTTCTGCAAGAAATCCTTCTAGGTAACCCCTATATTACCAGAAAGTGTCTCACAAAACACATATATGGAGTACACAGACTGTAAAAGCGTCTCTGTACTATTCTTAAGATCTTGGGAGATTTCATATTTTGGGACCCAACCTTCCCCTTTTCCCATGACAGCCATACAGACGTTTCTTCTTGCAGAGCCCCCTACAGGCATCTCAGGAGAGACAGGGTCATCTGAACATTTAGGGTTCCTGTCAGACTGATTAGGTCTGGATTGGCACTGACCTTTCCCAGAGGGCCAGCTCAAATGCCACATTCACTTTCTTTTTGTCTCAAAACCCACACTTCCACCTCTTCAGCCTTCCACACACAGATTTTGTGTCCAGTTTAACTACCTGCCAAGTACATGAATTTAAAAGAAAAGTGCATTATAGGCATACCTGGATGGATGTATTATTGCCCTTTTATTTGTTTCCATTTATGTCTGTACAGAGTGAAGGAAAACATGCCCTCTTGACTTGCTCCACATGACCATGCAATGATCCACTCATGTATAAACAACACTATGAATTGCAAAATGGTGGCGAGCCTGTGCCTCTTTATCCAGTTATGAGACTACTAACCTTTTTATCCTCAGGGAGGAAGGTCACCAAGGTCTGCAGAGGAGAAACCTTTGAGGTTGAACAAAGATGTAGCTCATGGGACTGCACTGGAAGTCTACTATGGTTGCCTGAAGTTCATTAAGGCATATCATGCAAACACTATCAGTTGATCACGTGAGGATCGTGTATGCAATAGCCCTGAAATAAGCATTGCCTCCTCTCATTGCTGCAGCCTCTTGACAATGAAAAGGGCCTCCACTCCAGTGCTTTCCTTCATAGAAGTTAAACAGCTTTTCCTTCCATTTCAGGTTGGGACTGTTTTCTTATGACAATGGAACAAGTAATTTCCTCTCATAACAGTATGGCTCATTTGGGATTCTGGAAACTATGGATCACAGAATTGCCACTGGTCATTGTTTCTTCACCTAATGAATTCTTTGGCTGGGAAAAGGGCCAAGAGTTTCACAATGATGAAAGAATTATCAAATTTTTGGCAAGTTTCAGCTCTGCCTCCAGGAAAACACTTTGCCTTTTATGGTTTTGCCCGTTATGATAACAGAAAGCAGACAGAGGTATTTCCTTTTCTCTCCAAAGCCAAAGGAATTTGGGGAGCAAAGAAAGAAAGAAAGCCAACATCATTTTTACAATATAAAAGAAGGGAGCCAAAAATGCCCAGCAACTTAGCCTATTCCACCCTCTGCTCTTGTGAGCAGTGTGTGAAGTCAGAAGCCCTCCTCTCTCTTCCTCAAACCCTCCAGTGCCAGACCTCATAAAGGAGAGAGCCTGGAAATGTCACCCTCCCAAGTCCAGAAAAAAGTGTCTTGCTGAAGATGCCTCTTGTGTCACTAGTAGTTAAAGTGCAGTGATGGGATCTTCAGGGATTAGGATTGTGATTTGAGACACGGGCATGATTGAAAAAGTGTCTTGCTGAAGATGCCTCTTGTGTCACTTGAACAGACAAAGGTTAGTAGTTAAAGTGCAGTGATGGGATGTTCAGGGATTAGGATTGTGATTTGAGACACGGGCATGATTGCTAAGCAGTAAAATGGGCCGATATAGGGCAAAGGGCCCCAGAAGTCGTTGGTATTTGGAGGCAGAGGGAGAAGCTGGAAGCTGTGCACCTTGAGGCACCTACCTACTGTGTCAAGGGACAGCATCTCCTTTTCCATTTGCCATAGACAGTGACAGCTAAGCACTGCAAACACACCAACTACAAAATGGAGAGGAAAAAGGAAAGTCAAGGAAATTTAAAAAATCAGGAGAACAAAATTATAACACAATCTTTTCATGAAAAAAGCTCTTGATTTTCATGGGAACTTCTGTATGTACAATCTTATAGACTAAGGAGAAAAACTGAAAGCCTCTGGATGTCCATGTGACTTTTTCTGAATTGGTTTCCATATCCATTTTGAGAATGAGAAGATTGAGCTATCATATTCTAGACAAATCTAATAGTGCATCTGCAGTGTATGTGACAAGACGATCACTACATAGATGAGGTACATTGAACTTTAGAGCTAGTTGAGGAGGATGGATTGCGTGAGATTCATCAACCTTTGCCTTCTTACAAGTACAATGCTTACGATGCATGGCTTGCATCTGCACATGCTTTTGGCTTTCAGATGTCACTGCTTGTGCATTAGCCAGAACCAAGGAGAAGAAATACTGTAGTATGGGAAAAATTACAAAACAGCATCTGCTTATCAGAGGAGCCAGATACAGTGATTTCAAGGTCAACACTTCCCTTAATTTGATTCCATTTAATTTTTTATTAATGAGTTCTGGGCAAGCAATTGCTGAGCTTTCGGTTTGGGATTTATTTTCGGGGTGAGGGCTGGGGATGGCTTCCAGTTCATTCTCTCCTGATTAATGCCATCAGATATATTTGGATTTAATTGGAATCTCTGTCCATTCTCACTGTATTCATTAAGACTGAAACAACCACAGGCAGTGCTTTGCCAAGATACCCCACATCTTCCAGCAGCCACTCCATGTGAGAAAGGATGTTCTCCAAGAAAGTTTTCTTGTGGTGATTCTGCTATATGTAAACAGGTCAGCAAAGAGGAACAGATACATTTTATAACTCTGCTTCCTTATACTGGAGCTTAACACATTGAGAAGAGGGTGCAATCAGGGATTGGGAGGATAAGTATTTTAGAGGGCAGGCAGGGAAGGATGAAATAACACAGTAGAGAGTCCTTGGAGGAATCCGGTTGAGGCAGCATTCATAGGATCTTTCTGCAGCTGAAGTAGCTTGATTTAATGCTCATTTAGTATTCTGGGAGGTCTAATAACAATGACAAAGATGACGATGAGTGTAATTTCTGGTATTGTCTTTTACAATGTAAGGTTGCTTGGAGTCATTGTGGCTGTGTTTCAGTTTAGAAACGGAAACAGGTTAAGTCATTCAGATCATGACGTGTTGGGAGAAGGGAAGAGGGTAAGTAACTGTAAAGGGAAGAAGGAAGATCTGGTAGTAGGTTATGAAATGGAAGTTACAGGAAGGAACTAAAAGAGGATTGGGACAACAGATGGAGTGACACTAAAGAGATGTGAACTATTGCAAAGTCATATGGGACAGTACAGCATGCCACACAGTGGGGATGAGTTCAAGAATTTGAACAAAGGACAGAGAGTAGGAAGTTTCAGAGAAGAATAATGACAATCTGAAAAGTGGGATGTCAGATGAAATGACCAGACAGAGATCTGAGAGATCTGTAAGAAAGCTATGGACACCGGGAAATGTGGAGAGCAGGAAAGGGCAGAGGCATATCCATCAGCAGTAAGGACAGGAAAATTAAGGACGGTGCCTGAGCAGCTGCAGAACAGCGGCAGCTCAGGGAGAAGAAGGAGTAAAAGACCTAAGGGAAAAAGAGGGCTAATGGATTGATAAATTAATAGCTCAACCATGTGAAGTTTTATGAAGGCGATGGTGAATGTCTGCAGAGCAAAATTTGTGTGGGAGAAATGGCACTGACAATAGCATGAAAACAAGGACAATGATCTGGTCTTTAGAAGAGACAGTGAAAGAGAGAAAAAGACTGATAACCTTGCACACCTTTATGGACCCAAATAGTTGACGTTTATCCCATGAAAAGCAAATTGAGAGAGCTGAGACATGGACGGCGAGGTGATTTGAGACAGCCAGTGTGACTTCACCAAGGTCAAGTCCTGCCTGAACAACCTACTGGCCTTCTATGATGGAATGACTACATCTGTGGACAAGGGAAGGGCTACAGATGTCATCTATCTGGACCTCTGTAAGGCCTTTGACACAGTCCCCCACAACATCCTTCTCTCTAAACTGGAGAGGTATGGATTTGATGGGTGGACTGTCCGGTGGGTGACGAACTGGTTGGATGGTAGTATCCAGAGGGTAATGGTCAACGGCTCAAA
>NW_009219831.1:0-440 GCF_000690835.1 Fulmarus glacialis
TGTCAATATACAGCAGAACATCGATTTCTTTACCATATTTCCAGTATATTTTCATAGGCTTTTTCTCAGTTAAAATCCCCCCCCTCCCCTTTTTGAAGTTTTCATGCGAAGCATCAGATAACTTAATTCACAAATACTAAGCTTAGACTGAACCAATGTGCACGATTTGTGTAATGTCCATTTAGCCGATGCTGTCCCAAAAAGGAGAACCCCCCCTCCAAAGGCGATGAGAAGCCTGGAGCGGCGGAGGGAGATCGGCTCTGTCGCAGCCCAATGGTGGCCATTCCTCCAGGGCTGGTTGGAAACCTGCAAAGACCTCGCACCCCATGCTCCAGCTGAGCATTTCATACCTGAGTTTTGAGCAACCAGCAGAAGAGTTAACTGCGTGGTGGGCAGGTCCTGGGGCCGGCACCGCCGAACGGGCTGCCGCAAGAGCTGAA
>NW_009219831.1:475-18795 GCF_000690835.1 Fulmarus glacialis
AGAGTGTGCACAGGTAGGACCGAGAGAGACAATCCCAATCAAAACGCCTGTGCAGAGTCCTTGGTCTGGAAGAGTCACCACACTTGTATTTTTAAAATTTTCTTTAAAATTCTGATTATCCCCAGAGCTGCTGCTGCTGCTTCTTTCTCCAAGTTTGAGCTTGTGAGAAGCCCAGCCTGCAGGAACCCCCTGTGCTCCCCCCCGGGGAAGGATGCAGCGAAAGCCCTCCTGAGCAAAGGGGTCAGAGCACGTGCCTGGACCCAAGTGGAGCAACCAGAGAAAAGGTGTCTGCCTGGCCAGGGGAAGTTCAACAAGGAGCAGAGGTCTGCATGGCCTCCAGGAATGTTTCTGCGGCGATGTGAGTGTAAATCCCACACGGGACTCAGCTTCTCGTGAGCAGGAGAGAGTTAAGCCTCCCTCTTGGAAATAAAACAGCTGACAGGAGATGTGCTCCTCAAGCCTGGATGAACCCTCGGCTTGCCGGGCACTGCTACAGCTCTGGTGTGGGATGCCAGGAGAGTGACAGACACGCCATGTTCACTCATCCATCCCCTGCCACCTCTTGTTGCAGGGAAGGATGGTGGAGAGCAGCTAGTGCTTCCTCTGGAAGAGGCCTCCAGGCTCTCAACCGCTCCCCTTTCCTCCCCAAATCTGCTGTAGCTGTCCCCACACACCCCCCACCAACACTTCCTCCAGCTCTCTGACCTACACAGCAGATGGGACATGGCTCACAGCCAGCTTGTGGCTCCGAGTAAGAGCTGCTGCACTGCAGTTCCCTCCATCACTCATCCTTCTGGGGCAGAAGGGTCCCAGCAAGCACACGACATGTCCCCTGTCATGTCCCTCTCCAGCCCTTTTGCAGAAACATCTAGGGAGAGAGGTGTACAGCTGGAGTCCCAACACCAGCTCTCTACAAGAGACAATCTCCCCTCCAGATCCACCACTCAGGCTGCTCTAAGACGGGCCGGGTTTGAAGGAAGTTAATCCTTCTTGCAAAGGGGACCCCCAGGTGGACCAGGACCACCTTTCCAAGGAACATGTTCCTTCTCTCATGCTGCGACCAGCTCCACGGGGCCTCACTGCGCCCAGGACTGAAGCGTGATGGACCCCTCCGCTTGCTGCCCCGTGGGGCAGTTGAAGACTACACACTGCTCCTTCATGGAAAGAACTTCCCAATACCATGTTGTGCACCATGTAGCTTCGTGGCATTTACACACAGCTACGTAGCCTGGCTATCACGGTTCACCTTCTCTATCAACCCCGCGATGGCAGGAGGAACTCTGAAACTTGCACCTAAGCAACACGTGCTACGTGAGTATTAAGGTACTAAGCAGCGTCGCAGCAATCCAACAAGGTTTGCTTTGCCGGAGAAGGAGACGGTTCATGACGCCTGATGCCTGAGGAGGAAAATGATAAATTCAATCCCCAGAGTTAGTTACACCAGCTCTGCTTGTTCCAGTTGTTCAAGGGAGCCTCAAGAACAAAGCTATTTAAAGAACGGTAAAGATGCCTTACAAAACTACGTGACAAAAAAGGACACAGCTTGAGGACAGGTAGAGATGTCACTGTGAAAAACCAGAAGGAATAAGGTGAAAAACCAGAAGGAATAAGGAAGCAGATGGGAGAATCCTAGGTGTACGCAACCATGAGGAACGATACTCCCGAAGGGGCCCATTCTCCGCACCAGTCACAGCTGCATCTCCTGGTGCCTGAATCAGGTTGGCAGCAGCACGGCGAGCACCACCAGGATGTTGGAAATACAAACAGGCTATAGCACCAACAACCACACATCTTCCACGTACCCCAAGGCAATGAGCTACAGTTCTGGTACACATGGGGGGCTGGAGGGGAGGCAGAGAAGCCACTGGACAACCTCCCCCAACAGCTGGATGCCGCGTAGCCAGTGCTTCGCTCTGGAGGTCCCTCTCAATTCTGCTGGCCACACGCAAAGGCTTAATTTCTAACCAGGCTCCAAATGAGCAGCAGAAGCGCTACAGCCAGCCCAGCTGCAGGCTGACAGGATCCTGTACGGTGACAAAAAGGGATCATCCCACACAGACCTGCCCCTTTAGGCCAGCGCAGCAGAAGCAAGCCCAGGAAGAGCAGTTGGAGTTGCCATGTCCATGCTCAAGAAACGTGTTGTCGGCACAGGCCACGGAGCTGGCCCTGGTCCCAAAGCAGCTCCCGCAGCGCCAAACACTGCACCACCACTTCTGGTGGTCACATAGGTGGGAGAATATTGGGATTGTGGGAGGCAAAGGAGCAAGAAGGGAGACCTGGTAGCAGGGAGAAGTTTTCCCAAGACAAGCTGGCTCTGAGACTACATCTAAGGACGCATGGGAAATAAGACTGCTGCCCTCCACCCTCACAGGAGACCTTGACTGACAGCTCACTCAACCCTCTAAGTCTTGAATCAGCTTTTGTTAAGCACCTGCTAGGATAGGATCACGGAGCAGCCAGAGGAAACATCTGGAACAAGATGATTCCAAAAGGAACAGGAGGAACCAAGAGGAACAAGATTTGGCTCCCCTGGTACATCTCCCCAGAGATGTCCACAAACTGGAATGCAGCCAGTAGAGGCCACTAAGATGGTCAGAGGCTGGAGTGCAAGGTGTATGAGGTGGATACACCTCTGAGAAACACTTATCCCAGCTACTCCAATGCCTCCAACTCCCGAATCGATCCCTTATCTCACTCTGACGTTCTCCCATGTTACTGTCGATGTGACTGCTCTCACTCACTGCTTGTGGGGACAGCACAAACCCTTGTCCATGCTGAGAAAAGCCTGGTGATGGAATTCAGCTCCATGAAGCTCTCTGCAGAACCACTAAAGGACACTTCAACCAAGGCTCTAGGTCTGGAGTTCCCAAAATGTTAACAGGCAAGGCACTGGGCTCAAAACCAAAGCCCATGATGTGCCGGGATGCAGTTCACCACCCTTGAAAGCAGGTTTCCACCAGGTCCCTGTGAAATGTTATCCTTCTGAAAGGCCCTTGCTGCAATGCTGTTTGAGGAAGGCAGGTGGAGTGGTTGGTGTCCAGAGTACACAGCTGGAGGGTGCCTCCCGCTGTGTTGATTACAGCTTTTTGGTGGTGACTCTGGACTGATCAGTTAAGAGCTGAGGCCCTATGATTGTGTCGACGCGGCAGAGCTGGAAGAGGTTTAGCTGTTACAGCTGCAGCATTTCCCAGGTCCTGGGAAGGATGCCACAGCTAGAAAGCCTCTCTTGGGGCTGCATGGTGAGAAATGTTGCCTGTGAGCAGTGTCTGGCTGTGGACTGGAAAACCTTCTAGGATCTGAAGTCAGCCCAGCAGAGAGCAACCTACAGGTCAACCTCACGTGATGGAAGTCCTATATCCAATGCCATCAGCGTTATAATGCAGGGCCATAGCTGAGACCTTGTCACCCTCTCCAAGAAATGGGAAGCCAGCAGTTTCTGCTGCAGGCTACACAATCGTTTACATGGTTTACTGAAGGACTCTTGGGAGGAGTGACACTGTGAGGGACTGCCCAGATGAAGCAGAGTCTCAGCTGAGGTGTTCTTAGCTCAGATGTTTCTTAGCAAAGCATGAGGCACTTGGAATAACAAATCCCAAATCACTTTTATAAAAGTAATTTTTAAACTGCATGAAGCCTCTGGTTAGGTATACAACCACATTCAAAGTTAAAGACCTCAATTCAATTTAGCTCTGTTCGTTTTTTTAAAATGACCGCAACGATTCAAACCAAGTCTCAGCGAACATGAACCATCAAGGAGCAGCCAGGGACACTCAAAGACCAAGAGGCTTTGAAAAATAACCTGGGAAAACCAAGTCAGAAATCTCATCTAGGAAACAGTGGTAGGTTGAAGCCTACACCTCCACCACACACCGCAAACACATTTCTCTTCCCCACGCTGAGTCACGACCACGTTAGTCAGAATCTGAGCACAACAAGCAGAAACCACTAGTGAAACCGCAAGAACACTTGAAATGAAAAGAAACAAGCAACAGGTATGGGACAGATATGTCACAGCAGAAAAGCCTTTGCACTCCCCAAAAAGCAGAATCAGGACACCAGGTACAAGAGCTGGCGAGTGCAAGAAGTGGAAAGCATCACTGCTGTCTAGTCTACAGGGATCGACTGCCACTATGTGATGCACATTGTCAGGGGCAGGAAGAGTGACTCAGCCCTGCTACATGCAATCAATCATCATTAAGAGTGTGGCCTCTCAACACTGACCTTGACACAACAGCAAGATGGTTTCTACCACAGGGACGGTCTCCATGAGAAGCCAGAAAGACTATCCCATCGCGCACTTCTTGGCACCAGAATAACCAGGTATCTACGAGCATCTCTTGGGTTTTTTTGTAGCGAAAGGGAAACCGAAACAAAAAAAATGCTCTAGGATAGTCAGCACAGCTTTGCTGAGAGACCAAGTGGGGCATTAATATGACACATGACAAAGAGACTTGGCTTAAAGGAACCACAAAGAGACGGAACAAAGCAAACTCAGAAAGACATAAAGATGGTGTTGCTACAAAGACGAAAGACAGGTCCAACGGCAGCCAGACAGCAGCAAGCTAAATGGTGACCAACAGCAGAGGAAGTTGCCAAATGTGAAAGGCAAAGCCAGGTACTAGAGTATTTCCAACCTAAGTACCCACAATCAGCCCATCAGCGTGCTCTAAGCCCGGGTCTCAGAAATGGAGAGCCTGTGAAGAATCTCGCACCAGGGCAAGTTCATATGCTGCCTCAGTTCAGCAGCAGCACTGGGGCACGACGGGTTAGGCTGGGCAGCCTGGCAAGTCCAGCATCAGAGGCTCCAGAAAGGAAGCCTGCCCACTGAGTTGAAGTGTCTCTGCAGTTGCAGCAAGGTAAGGACTGCAGGCTGGGGTCATATCCATCACTAGGACAACAAGCAGATGAAAATCAATAGATGAGCTTTCAGACACATGAGCTGTTCCCCACAATTGGAACAGAAGCCCCAGATTTGCACGTTAAATTCCTCTGCTTAGTGTAGACCTCTGCTTCTGTCTACCCAGAAGAAAGGCTTCGGTACACAGAGCTCCCTCTGCTTTTTTCAACTATACGAATTGATCTAATAAAAATATCTCCTCCACCTCTAAACCTCGTGTTGCCTGTTTTCTTAGACCACCACGGCTCTAGCACTGCTTCAAAACCTTCACCAAAAGGTAGTGATAGGCATTCCCAACCACCTCCAACACCATCTGCACATTCATTGCCACAGTCTTCTGCAGTGCAGGGGACGCCTGCCTCCCTGCTCTGCCTTGATTTCAGACCTCATGTTCCAGCTGCAAATGAAGCCTGCAAATGCAGCAAATCCTTAAAGCTCTGGGCTACTGCACAGAAGTTACACACCACGTTCCTTTCTTCAGTGGCACACAAGCTCTCTTGCTGCTTGAAGCCCTGGCACAGGCTAACCTCCATTTTAAGGGCAAACTTCAACACAATCTGTTCATCTTTCATTGAGCCTTCCAAAAAAAAAAAAATTCAAGAACAGCAGTAAAATGCATGTTGGGTCTGAGCTCCCCTGGGTCCTCCTCAGAGCTACTGACCTAAAATTCATTTGGTGCAGAATTACAATTCCTCCTGTGCAGCCAGACTGAACCTGAAGTCTCCTAATGGCACACCAGAGGATGCACAGCATGCAGTCCTGCTCCATGGCCTCACCAGAAACACTTAAGCTCAGAAACACTTACAGGCAGATGGTTTGAATGCCAAAAGCTTAGCAGCACTTGAGTCCCTGGGCCTGATACATACTGCAGCAGTGACACGTTAGTCCATCTTACTTGGAGGTTACTCACCCACAGATCCTTGCTGATCACTTTTGGACCTGAAACTAAAATAAATTTCTTAGTAATCCTTAAAGAAACATCGCTGCTCCCTTCTGACCAGCTCAGATCTTACAAAGCTAGTACTGACCCTAACCCGCAACCTGATCTTGGCATGTGCAACCTGCAAGGGTGAGCAGAGTTTACACTAGTGTCCTCCAGACACTTCCAAAATTTAGAAGTGCTCATTTAGATCAGTGTTACGTAGAGGGTTCAATAAATACTATTATTGTTGAGTCTTAGTGACAGACCCCTCCTATATGGAGAAAAAGCGGGATTTGTGATTTAACACAAAAATTGACAGCCCAACCGGGCAGCACCCACGGATGTTTCTTGCAGGCCACCATGACCTGCTTCTACCAATACAGTGGTAGATGACTTCATATTCATAAGTCCTGCCCCTCTAGCTGCTGTGAGAGCTGGATTTACCTGTTTCTCAGGGCTGTGAGATGCTTCTACAGTGCAGCCACTAACATAGGCAATGTCAAGTCTTCTACTCTTCCAACTCACAAAGACAAGCGTTTGAGAGCTTAGAGAGGCATGCACCACGAAGGACCAAGCTCCTCCAACTCCCATCATTAGTGCCTGACAGGATCTACCTCACCAGGTCTCCTGCGGGGTTGTATGATGTGCATGGCTGGGACCGAGTCTGTGGGCAATAAATACATCAATGACTTTGTGGAGGTGGAAGAGACCTTTTTAATAAACAGGATTCAAATAAAATAAAAAAAATCCCTCTGAACTGCCACTGCAAGAAGAGTTCAGATAACTAGCACAGAAGATGATGCTGTATGTGCACGATGGAGGGAGAAGGGAAGAAAAGAACAAGTTGTGACCAACTTGATGAGCTTCCTCAGTAAATCAGCAGAAACCAGCTCAGCAAAACTCTCCAGATAAAATACTGGTGGATCCATGAGAAACAACTCAAATCAAAATAAAGAGAAATCCCTACATCGGAAGGCGCTACATTAGAATAACCAGCGAAATACTGAGTGCCGCTGGAGCCGCAGCAATGGCAGGGAGACAGGTAAGATCTGCCAATCGTTCCTGGGGTCAGGAATAGCCACACAGTGAGGGACTCACTCAATCCTTTCACAGGCAGTGTGTGTGTGTGCTAGAGGGGGTGTTGGTGGCAGGGAGGTCAGGCTATCGAACGAGGTGGTGGTGTAGAGTGGCAGCAACGGAGGGTGAAGGGCAGCACTCAACGATGTCAACTCCATCTTGCTCTGGTGGCTAGTGCAAATAGTCGTCTACTCTGGCAAAGGAGCAGGAGCCCAAGCCAACGCGAGCCATGAGCCGCAAACACTCCGAGGCCTGGCCCAGGGCAAGCATCAGCGGGGGCTGCTTTGGCAGGTTCTGAGATTCTGTGGGGGCAAAAAAAGAAATCTGTTTAGTAGAGGCGTCCTGGCTGCGTGCCGGCTTACCTGCACTTGGGTCCCTCTCAGTCCCAGGCACCAAGCCCAGCATCCCCGGCAGAAGGCGCTGGCTCTCATAGGAAGCTACTCCTGAGTAATGCTGGCTCTGCACCGCTGCTCCTCCGCACACCCCACCACCCATGACATGTCCCCATGGGGCCACAGCTCAGCAGGGCCTTTGAGAAAGTGCTGCTGTGGTGGCCAGAGCAAGAAAAAGGCAGCGAAGCCTCTGCTGCCTCAGTGTCTGCCAGAAAACCCTCAAAACATGAGAGATCAAAGCATGGGAAAATAAGGAAAGGCAGGAGAAATTGGCACCACGTGAGAGGCAACCTCTCCATCTCTCCCACTTGTGCAAGTCTACACAGTAGTCCAAAGCTCTAGACAAACTCACTCACTGGTCACTGCTTCTTTTCAACTTCATGTTTGCTATGTATGCAAAAGGGAGTCCTCAGCTGAGCTAGACAAAGTGTCTTGTGACCTGTGTGACAAAGCATGTCCAGACACCATCCTTCACGTCTCCCTGGTGACACCCCTCAAGCACTGGACAAACAACGGCTGAACTGAGCCACCCTGCTGGACACCTGCCCACGCTGACTGTCAGGGGAAGGGACTCTCCTTCCCAAACCATATCATTTCTGTTCCTTTACTCAGACAGAACAGGAGCTCTCACGGGTTTGTCCATCAAGCTGCTCCTTCCCCCAGAAGACAATCTCTAAATCTCCTTCTGGCACCCTCAACGTGAGGTGCACAGATCCACTAGGAAATAGGTCTGGGCACAGTGAGCTACACTGTGCACAGCAGTCAAGCATGGGTTTCCGAGACAGAGAAGCTGTCCAGCGGACAGCGTTTGGCCGGCCGTGGATGGACTGAGCTAACCCAGACTGGGGAGTGTCCTGTGAAGTTACCTGAGCAATGACACAGCATGTGCAGGGTCTGGTGACAGGATCAAGGGCCCTGCCTCGAATGAAACAATCCCTTTCTTGCAGACCAGTGGCAGGCCATAATCTCTTTATCACCATACCCATTTCTCCACCATGGGATTTTCTGTAGCTGAAGATGTCAGGAGGGTCAGCAATGACATGGCAACTCACTGATTGCAAGCGCAAGACTTCCATCAGGGAAAGCTACTGCATTTACTACACCAGGTTCAAGACAGAAGAGTAAATGACAACAAGCTGCTGGGCCAAGGAACATGCTTGTTTAAGGAAAATGGAAGAGCAGGCATAAACATTCAGCTCTGAGGACTCAGAGGAGGGCAAGAGACTCCTCATACCTCGATCCAACCATGACTCATCCTGCTGACACAAAGAGCAAAGCTCATCAGAAAAAGGGGAGCTGTCTTGCTAGCTGAAGAAAACCAACCTATAACCAGATCTCTGCACAGAGCAGGGTCCTCTCAGCACAGTTACGACCAGAAGGGAAAGTGCAACAGGGCTGGACCATTACCACAGCCCTCATTTCAACACTGGACTGCAGGCAGCCAGGCTCTCTGGGCTCTAGCAGGCATAGCACACGATGGGAACATGCAGAGGCAATGCTCGAAGGGAAGACACACCCATTTAACTCTGCATGTCCAACATGAGCTCAAAGGTAACTGGATTTATGGCCCCCCTCTGCTTTAGAGCCAACACTATGGAAACTGGCTTCACTTATGAGCTGCTGCAACAGGGCAACTGCATTCCCTACCAGAAAGCAGGATGATGCCAGGACAAAACTCTGCCAAACCAAATAGCGTGGAAAAGAGTCCTGCTGATGCCAGTGAATTGATTCAGGTGGGTTCGGAGCAAGAAGGAAGAGGGGCAGGAAAGGCATCGAAGACATCTTGGCTTCCTCAGTAAGCAGAGGAAGAAAATCCCGAGGAGCATCCTTGGAAGCAACATTGAGGAAGACCCAAGGAAGGGAGCCAAAAGATCAGATCAGGAGGATCCATTCTCTGCAGGCTTCCCTCCTGCCTCCCTTCCTGCATCACTGCCCTGTCAGTCCCCAGCAACAGAAAGAGGCAAAAGCTAAACACAAGTGTTTCTGAACTTTTCCTAACACTCACAGGCTTGCCCGCCACAGGACAGCCCTGGAGAGCAGGTATGTCCAGTCGGTAGCGCTCACATAGGAACTGGGCCTTACCCAATATAGCACTATTAAGAGCAGCACACACAGGTTCCCTCTGGATCGGGTCCAGCTGTTGACCAACGGGGCAGTTCCAAGGGTCTGAGTAGGCTAACAAGCTAAATGCGTCCTGTGTGAGAGAACAGAAAGGCACAGTAAGGTCATGCATGGCTGCAAACACACAGGAAAACCGCCAAGTTCGTCAGCCGGGGCACCTCCTGCCATCGCCAAGGTGACAGGTGCCTACCTCCTGAAAAGAAATGGCCCTTTTCTTCTTGGCAGCAAGGGACCACACTGGGCCATCAAGATAGTGGATTAAAGAGGGTGCCCCTCCACCTGGCAGGGGAGCCAGCACGGGAAGGCAGGTAGAGTGTCACCTGGAGAGAAGAAGAGCGAAGGCAGGCAGGAGCTGTACGTGTCTCTCCTGTGCCGAGAACTGGGTCTAGATGCTCTATGTTCACCGAGTTTCGACCTCTGATCCCCATGCAGGCCCCCTCTTCCTCACCAGGTGCAGAAGTGGGGGCCACCCAGAGCTCTGCAAGAGAACCCACATCCCCAGTCCTGGCCCAGAGAACTGCTGCGATGCAGCACAAGGCCCAGGCTTACCTGAAGCATCTTTTTGTGCATTGTGTTCTTCCCGTATTCTCTGCAAAGCTGCTCGCTCAGCATCTGCAGCTCCCTTCCAAACTGGATCATTCGCTCCGTGGCAGCATGGTTCCCTCCACAGAGCTGCCTCTGGGGGCAGCTGTCTTCTAGAGGAAAGGCAGTGGAGAAGTAACAATCGTCTCTCATTCCCCACCATTGCCCACTCTGTGTCATGCTACCCATAAACTCCTTCCCCTTCTGGAGCAGGTAGCTGGTCCCTGCTCTAAGCTTATCCCAGGAGAAGCTTTTTCTGATCACTGCACTACAACAGCCAGTACTGGTTTTTTCATAGCTCCTGTTAGGTACAGGGAAAACTTGAGCTCAGTTCGTTTAATGCCTGAGGACTACCTACAAATCAAGCAGCCTGATAAAATCACGGAAGCTTGCAACTCCAGCTGTGTTACCCTTTCATGCGTGTGGTACAGTGTACACAACACGGAAACCCCTGGTCCAACAAATCCTGGACTCGGAAAACTTTCAGTCAGAGATGCCAACACCACCAACTTCCCAGTATTAGGTGGCCACAAGACCCATTATAACTGGAGAAACCCCCAGTTTCAGAGGTAGTGTAGCTAATTCTTCCTCTCCCTCCTGGCTAAAGCACCCACAAACAAGACAGTTGTAGCTGACCACACTGTGCTGAGGACACTTGGCGGCTGGGCATCAGCCAGCCTTTCGCAGCTCGGTTCAGTTCCTCAGCTGGAAGAAGTGCCAGGACTGCTCTGAGCTGGAATTCATGATCAGCGCTGAACAAACCTTTGACTCCTATTGCTTTCCCTGCTCCAAAAAATCGCCAGCACTGCTGCGAGACTATGAAAAGCCAGACCTAGTTTTAGCTCCAGGACAGATTAATTTTCCTGTGAAACAGGCATCTTGAGAACTTCATTCACCAGGGTGGGGAAAGAAACCCAAAGTACATGTTTTTTCCCCACAATCCAATCACAATTTTAACTCTCAATACCAGCTCTTCCTATTTCCCTTTACCCCTCCTGCCTCTGAGGCCCTACCCATGCTGGATTCATCCGTCTGCAGGATCTCTTCGTGTTTGTAGGTGCCATTCATTATCCTGGTGGATGAATTTTCCAGGACTCCATTGGGGTAATGCTCAGCCTCCATTTCCATCTCGCTGTCACTGAGGTGAAAGGAGGAAAGAAAGGTCAGATGTCTAAATTAGAAAGGGAAGAAATGAAGAGCTCAGATGCCAAACGATGCCCAGCAATGGCTAGTAAACCAGGAAAGGTGCCAGTTAGACTACAGGGAGCCAGATGGTCTAATTCAGTGTAGCAAAAATTGTTGCAGGCTTCTGAAGACAATTTATGAAACAGGTTTCTATTCCAAAAGTGCCTGTCATAATTACAGGTGCAGAGCGCTTATCATCTTCCCTTCAGGAAGCAGTCATCTCTGGGACAGTGAACAGCAGCCAGACAACAGATAACATACTAACATACTAAACAGGAGAGAAATCTTGGCTGTGGTAAGTCATCAACCCTTGCAAAAAGTGCAGTGCAGAACACACAAGGGCTCTATGCTTAAATGTTCAAGACAGCAGCCTAAATGAGATTGCTGATTAACTGCTGATTAACTGAAATGATGAGAAAATCTTGCTGGGACTTGGGCTCTATATTTAAAAAAAAAGAATAATAAATCCAGCGTTATCAAATGATTCTGGTAAATTGAGTCTGAACAAGTGTTTCTCACTCAGTTACGTGCTGGGTGGCTCTCAAGAGGTCATGATAGAGACTACAAACTGTCCTGCAAACTGTGCTCAGCACAGTACGCAGAGGATGAATGCCAGCTGCAATTAGCAAGAGATGCTACTAATCACAAGGATATCCTCTGCTCCAGCAGGGCCTCAGACAGCCCTGCAACACCACCTGGAAAGTGAGCTCAGTTCTCACCACGGCTCAATGTGCTCCACGCTCCAGTAAATGCAGCAGTAACTATCCCCCTCTCCTGGACCGCCTATGGCTTCTTGGAGAAGGGAGGCTTTCTAAAGGTCTGACTTGCTGTCACAAGCACGAAACAAATTACTGCTGATTCAGAGACTTGTGTGGAAGGAACTGGGCAACAGGTAGAGGTAGCCCAAGTAAATTACTCAAGAGGGGAATGCACCAACCCAGCAATCACTTGAGCTGCTGCCTCACCCACTAAAAGGCAGGCAAGCTTCTTAGCAGCAGTAATCGACTGGCTGAGGCAGCAGAAACAGCTCAGTGGGAGAGCTTCTACGCAAACTATCACGTTGGGCTCTGATGGCATCACTGTAATGGGACAGCTTGGAGCTTGAAACAAGAGCATCATAACATTCCTTACGAGATGAGTCCCCAAGCCTGAGCCAGAGCAGGGGAACTGGAACAGGCTTGTGTCTGCTGGGAATTGTAGTGACCTTGTAGATACAAAGAGTTACTCTTTGTCCAAAAGAGCAGGACAGATGTCCTTCTGGCTCCTCAGAAAGCAGACTGAGCCTCTCCCACCATCTCACCCTCCTCAGGCATCTACAAAGGAAAAAAAAATACCTGGTTTCTTGGTTACTCGTACTACTGTGCTGCTGAGATTTGGTAGAATCTGTAGAATTGGACTCAGAGTAGTTCACAGATGAGGGGGAGGAGGAGGAGGAAGATGAAGATGATGAACTCAGTGTTGGGTATTTACTGTGACTCTGTTTGCTTTTTGTGGACATGACTCCATTGCTACAGGTTGGACTATCTGCTCCTGAAAGTCACGAAGAAAGGAAAAAATGAGACCAGACTGACAATATTGCTCTATTGTGAAGTCAACAATTTAGCAAGAGAAGCAGACCCCAAAGGAAGAAAGCAAAATAATACTGCAGATGTCAAATTATTATTCATCATTCTTAAATTCAATAGGGTTTAGAGAAAACACAAATGAATATGGAAGGAAGCCCACTGCTCACCAGCAACATTTGAGCTTAAGGAAGTTCCAAAAATGGGCTGCAAATAAGAGATCGGCAGAGCATCACATAGCGCAGAAATTATTTGTGAAATATGAAGCATGGATGGTTTGTAAAGAAATTTATAAACTCTCTTCTCACAAACCCAAACATTTCTCATAAATCCTCTATCCAGGAAAACTATGAAAGCACAGGTGAAAACTGGCCCACAAGGAGAACTCTTTGCAAGCAGAACATCCCAGGCTTTCCACAGCCTATCTTACATTAGGGATATACTTAATTCACACAACACTCAGCAAATAACAACAATCCTCATAAAAATCACAAGCTAAGGAGAAGAGACGTCACTGAAAGAAGAATCAGGCTTGAAATCTCATCCCCTCCCTCACAAAAGGTGCCTATCAAGCTAAACTTGCTGACACAGGACACAAACCTTTGGTCATTACCACAAGTTTTATATGGATTCAAAAATTACTGGCTAAACTTACAGGGGCTATTTAATACCAAGACAACTGCAAATCATTAGGTGCTCAAATAATATTTTGGAAAAAGCTCACTATGGGCTTGCCTTCTTCCTTGGCAACCAATATTGACCACGGGATCTTGACTAGATGATGTGGCCTGGCATGGCTGTTCCTCCAGAAGTGATGGTGATATATCCAAATTCATCAGCTGATCCCACAATTATATTTATAGCTAGGGAATTTATTTATATTTTTATCACAACAACACAAAGATTCAAACAAAAGGCCATTTTGTGCATTTTAATGACAAAGACGCAGTAGACTCTGCACAACAGTTCTGCTTAATCTTTGAAACATGACTGATGAAATTATCACTATTTTGAAAGTGCTAAGGTCTGACCGAGAGAACTGTGGAAGGTGGTGTTCTGTGTACGAAGGCAAATATATACGAATGCTGCCTTGCGTTGCAGGTTTTTTTTATGTAGGCATCTCCTGGTTGAAAACAGGACTTTTATGGAGTGATGGGATCATTCTGACTATCTAGTCAGAGAAACATACC
The DNA here is from genome assembly GCF_000690835.1 of Fulmarus glacialis. Taxonomy (NCBI): domain Eukaryota; kingdom Metazoa; phylum Chordata; class Aves; order Procellariiformes; family Procellariidae; genus Fulmarus; species Fulmarus glacialis. Next base: position 14,404 of record NW_009219831.1, read on the forward strand.
CAGGGTTTCTCACAACACAATATGGGAAATCAAAGATACTGGCTCGGGAAGGCAAGCAACAGCTTGGAGGCATTCAAGTAATTGTCTTCCTTTCCCTTAAATGTTTGCCTGTCCACAGTTTGTCACATGCAGCAGCGGGAATACCGAAACAAAATACACTCAGATGGCTGTGAGCAGCTCAAGGCTCAGTGAAGCAGCTCAGACTGTTTTCAGGGGCTCTGCAGGTCATACTCCCTGGCCCACTCCATCTTCAAAGCCGTAGTCAGTAATTACCTAGGGAAGACAGCTTGGGTGTCCTGGTTTGTTTTGTTCTTTCCACTTCAAATCCTAAAGTTTCATTTCCCCAACTGCAAAGAGTTGATGCTTCAGAGATGGGTTTTGCAGGTACAGAACCGTTCCCTTCTCACATGTTTAGAGCTTGCAAGGTAGAGTCCATGGGAGAAGGAGAAGCTTTCATTCAAGGCATCCCCCTAACCTTTCGCTCGGTTGGCCAGAACAGCGTATCTTCTGCTCAGTCTTTACTGGAAAGCAGTTCTTTCGCAGACTCCAAGGTACAGGAAACAGGCTTCCTGACCTCCTCTTACAGCTCGGTCAGTGAAACACTGAGTCACTAGTGGCTGCACTAGAAGGCCACCTTCAAAAGTTTCTTTATTCTGAAAAAAATCTGCTCTGCAGACAATTTTCTGTGGAAAATAACTAATGCAAAACCAATTTTGTAACAGTATAGAGACACCCACAACAACAGTATGTCCTCTCAGCTGGGTATCAGAAAGGAAAGGAGCATTTCATAGAATAATGTACAGAAAGCAGCAGGTAATGAACAGCAGTCGACCTTTAACATTTGCTCTTCTCACCAGGAGATACGAAAAACGCGCTTACCGGTACTATGAACATGTGAGTTGCTTGATCCATGTCTAGGACTTAAGCTGGGGGACCCGGGGTAACTGTCCTGGGATCTGGGGCTGCGGGCACTGAAACAACGTACTTCACTGTCTGTCCCATTCACCATCTCCACAAACTGCCGACACCTGATTTCATAGGAGGGAAGAAGGAGAAAAGGGTGCGTGACAGCCAGGATGCTCTGCATTGAGGTTTCCTTCGTCACTGAGTGGAGAAGTCCTAGGAACTGCATAGGAGTGAAATTTCTTGCCTTTGAAAGAGACATTTCGGACTTCTGGTACCTTTGTATTGCGAGTGCCGTATAATGCTATGGGAGGAAGGAGTTCAGAAACTGCAGCTTTGATGCGAATGCATGTTGAGACACTCCCAAAAAGCAAGTTTATTTCCATTGTGCTAAGAAGAAACTGTTCCTTTACAGCATGCTATCATCTCCACCACCTCTGCAGCTACTCCAAAACTGAATTGTGGGTTGTTTTTTTTTTTCACGGAGAAGATGCTAAATCTGCCGAACATCATAGTTCTTCCACTACTCCAACAACCAAGAAATACTGGTGGCCAATGGAAAATAGACAAGGAAGGGTAACAAATGCAATATCCACAGTGACAGTGAGGACAGCTCCCCATTTAGCTTTACTGGGAACTGTCCTTACACAACTTAGGAGGCTGGGAAGACCCACCTCTGCCTGACCTCAAGAGGCAAAGCCGTACTGAGCAGCAACCAAAGGGCTCTGTCTACATTGCTACAAGCACTGTGCAAAGGACTGAACCCATATCCTCTCCCACCTGCTGCCAAAGGGATCTCAAACAGTTTGGATTCAGACCAAGGTGTACAGCCAGACTGGATGGCTGGACAACCTCTTTCTTCTCTCCTTCATCTACACATTTCAGCATTAGGGAGTATAAAGCTATTCATACTTACTTTAACATGAAGAGCAGGTTGGGGTTATGTTCTAGGAGGCCAGGATAGAGTTGCTGGGTGGCTTCTATAGCCTCTCCCACTCTGCCTGCTAATACTAGCTTCTGTATTCCTGAAAGCAAAAGGAGACCTATTGACACACAGGACCGGCCAACAAGAACGGCCAGAAGAGTTGTCTCACATATGCCACACAGCTCCCCACTACCACCTTGCACAAGGGCTAAGGAGAACTGGGAACTACATTCTGTTTATTATGGATTAGGATGAGGAAAAGCCTGTGAAAATGAGGGAGAATCTGTTAGTAGCCTCAGAAACACCAAGAGTTGAAGGATCTGAAAGATGAAGTGGGTGCGCTGGGGTGGGGTGGTCCGGGACTTTAGTCCTTTAGACACAGAGCTATGCAGCAATGGAACTGAAAGCAGGACGTGACAGCTGGATGGGAGAAAGGAGGTTGCTGGGGAAATGACAATTTCAGAGGGGAAGCCCCTAGGTCACCCCCACGTTACATCCTCTGGACGGTCCATGCTTCGAAGCGTATGTATGGCTGAGCATCAGATAAGCAGAGTATTCTTAGAGGGTCTGTGAGCTTAAACCACAGCACAGTAGTGTTTCCCCAACATCCCTACCTCTAAGTAAAAGTAATGATACCAACAAAACTGGGTTCCTGCAAGTCCCACCTCAATGTATTCCCAGAGAAGTAAGCTGACCTGCAATGAGGATGTGGCACCTGTAAGCTAGCTCCAAGAATCAGCTATTGACTAAGCTAAGAAAGAGCTCAACAAGTTGTACACTTCTAGGAGGTGCAAAGACACAAGGCAGAAGCCATCTATCATCCTGGGTGTTCATGTCCCACGTATGTTCCTTCAGTGGGTCAGAAGACCCAAGTGCAAGACTTAACTTCAGATCCCATCCCTGAACACTCAGAGAAGCTGCTGATCTATAGAGGTTCACATTTTATTTTTTTTCTAAGTGTACTTAAAACTAAAAACCAAATGTACTTAAAACTAGAAACTAAATGTACTTAAAACTAAAAATGCATTGCACTTCCCTCTCTGTTTTTCCAGGACTCCTTACAAACAACAGAGAGGAGGTTTTGAATTACCCGTGAGGTGTTTTGCAAGCTCTAATAACCACAGGCTGAGTTTTGCAAGTCATGAGCAGTTGAAAGCCCAGCCCGCTGATCCTCATTAGCAATTCCCAGTAACAATCTGCAATGACTTGTCTTGGCTCCCACTTCTCAGAGTCTATTTGCTTGTTATCGTAGCTGAAAGCTAAAAAGAAAGATGTGGCTCACACATCAACGTGTGTTGCACAGTCTCCTAGTCTCCTTCATTTCGCTCTCTGTTTCTTCTACTTACTGGCATGTCTGTTTTCATGTCTCGCTGCTTTTGACAGCTCTCCTCTTTGCCTTGTTTGGCAACCCTCACAGATGTCGCTGCCTTTTATATTTTCCTCTCTGTGTTTTCCTCACACCTTTTATTTAAGCCCCAACTTCAGAGCTCTATATTCCTTCGCTCCACCTGCCTTGTCACCTGTCCTCAGACAAGCAAGACTGCACGACTCTCTTGCGTGCCTCCCATAAGGCTTTACCAATTAAAACCACACCAGCAAGAACATTGGCTGGGGTCAGGGTTGCATAATGCATGACCTGGAAAGCACAAAGCCCAGCAGCACTAACAGGCAGCAACCACAAGCTACTTTGGGTACTAAGCAGAGTCCCCAAATGAACCTGAATGCTGGCTAAGCGTATGTAATGTATGGAGAGCGAGCTACAAAAGGGCATGATGCTCCTGATACATGACAGTCACATGAGAAACGGTTCACAAAGGGAAGGGAAATGCACAGAACGGGACGCAACCTGTATTCAACAGCCAGGAGAATGCAGAAAACGCACCAATGTTCTGTGACTCTGCAGTCTGAGCCTGTGAATAGAAAAGCTGAAAAAAAAAGTTTCCCCCTTGCAACAGGGGAAAGCCGCAAGCCTCGTTCTGCAGGAACCAAAAGCACTGACAGCCTTACCAACTGAGAGATGAACCACTTTGGAGGAAACAGCAGTAACCAAAACAGACACAGAATACAAATTCTTCACCTAGTGTGAGCTAAACATGTTGACTACGAATCTGCAAAACCCTTAGTATGCAAAAAATTTACCTGACGACAAAACGGGCAAAGGGACTGGAAGACTCATTAACTCTGGGAGCTGTAGTCAGAACAGATTGATGTGTCTGGGTCCCTGTAACCATGCTAATGAACCTGCCGCTGCTGCAACAGACTGCATCGAAGAATCCAATCCAAAGGGATCTCTGGTGCACAGTGACCTCAGTTCAGGTAAAGCCCAAGGCAACCAGTTCCTTTCTCCACCAATTTGGCACTACCACTAATTATCATTAGCTTGATGTGTGAAACTGCTGGACCCAAAGCTGAGGGGTCTCTTCCAAGATTCAGCTATTCATTTTCAACAAGATTGAGGAAAATTAACCAAGCTGATGAGGCAACTTAGCATATTCAACACTGCCAGGCATGCAGGTCATTTCTCAGAGCAGATAGGCAAAGGAAAGAATAGAGCGGTTCTTCAG
>NW_009219831.1:18826-35930 GCF_000690835.1 Fulmarus glacialis
GGTGGAGGGGACACAGTGATGATGGGAAAAGCGCTCCCAGCCGTGGTCCCCAAGCTCTACTGACCCACAGGCAGTAACACCAAGTCAGCAGTGTGCTGTGGACAGCTTTGCGCTGTCGTGGAGTAACTCTTCTACTTCCACAGCACTTCATTTTCTCTGCACAGGTCTGAAGATAACACGGGGCCAGCGTGCCAGACTACCCAAAAGACTTACTTTGTCTATTCTTTATTGAGGTCTGTTCTTCCTGGATTGTGGTGTCTGTGACTCTGGCAAAGGCAGTTGCTGTTGAACAATACCCATGATGAACCAAATATGACGAAACCATACTAGAAAATAAGAAAATACAAACAGATGAAGAGGCATTGGTAAAACAGTAATCACACTGGAGGAAAAAATCAACGCAACAGAAGTTGCACTTTCAGTGACCAAACTCAGCTTGCTTAGGACATAACCAGGGTCCTACTTCTGGGTCCAGGCAGTGTAAATTTATAAGATAGGCACCTGGTCCTCAGCAAACAGGAGGGAGGCAATAAATTCACCTTACGGGGGGGGAAAAAAAATTAAAACTCCCAGTGCATACATGGTATTTATTTATTTAATCACTGCTGGCCAAGGGTCACTTGCAAGAGCTCGGTACTGCGTTACTGCCAGTGACATCCTATATAGACATAAAATCGGAACCTCAGAGAGGCTCACGGCTTTCAAGTAGATCTCAAACAAAAGATTCTGGTCCTGAACTTCTTCCATCACTTATTTTGCCAGCAATTATATCTTTGGTAGTTGAATCTCCCTATGAATTCTACACGTTCACAGGTACTTTTATATGCTGATTTACAACGAGTAGATTGTCAGCATTGATTTTACAAACATTAAGTTCTATCTTCAAAAAATGTTGGGGGGAGGGTGAGGAAGTAGTATCCCTGTCAGAAAACAAACACAACAAAAACGTCTTTCTGAACAGACCATTTCTAAAGCACTTGTGCCTTCCCAGGATATGTCAGGTAAGTGTTAATGCTCATTGGACTTTTAACAAAACTTGAAATGCCAGCACAGGATTTCAAGGTTTCTAGTGATGAATCCCAAAATAGGCTTCTCATGATGAAGCTGGTATTGATCCAATCAAGTCACAGTTGAAAACATGCGTTCAACTTAGCTACTTTCAGTACAAGAAAGAAGTATTTTATGACTCAGCAATAATTTTCAGGCGTAACATTGTAAGCAGGTGTGTAATTTTTAAATCTGGTTTTAAAAACAACTGCTTCTGACCACTGTTGGTACAAGACACGCCCTTTGCCCCTGGCATGGTACAGACAGGCGTAATAAAGCGCTTCCCTCTCTGTGTCAAGCCCAGCAGCCAGGTCGCCCTGGCTCAGCCAGGCTGAAACACCGAACACGGCGATCCAGGCTGGCAGGAACCGAGGGGGAAAGCCAACTCTCGCTTCAGTGTAATTCAGTAGCCAGAGTCAGAGGCTCAACACTGCCAAGATCTAAATGCTCTACAAAGCTGCACAAAAACTGAGCTCCTCCCTATGCCACTTCTGCCCGTGGCATCCCAGGAAGCGTCCCTGCGTGGGTACACAGCGGTACTACACGCTGGTCACTATGCCAGGCTCATTTTCAGCAATGACTTATCAGTTCTGTGTCTCAGCTACTTACTACAGCAGCGCTGCACACTCTCAAACATTCACCAGGATGATGTTTACATCCAGGGGTGCCTCTCCTGAAGTTCTGGGGGAACATTATCACACTCCACTGTGACCTATGTGACACATTCATGCAGACAACAACAACCTTTCAGAATCCCAGGTTCTCCAAAGGAATAGTTTTTACCATTTGGGAGCCATGGCTGAAACTTGTTGAGAGCAGAAGTGCTCAAATCACAGGAGCAGCGATCTCTGTGCTGCACCCGGGCATGCTTCTCTCACCCAGAGCGGCCATGGTGCCGGTAGAGAGGCTTGTACCATCTGGGGCTTTTCTTCTTCAAAATAGAACTCGACTACATGCTTCTCTGTACAAATTACACAAAGTTCTCCTCGTTCTGCATGGTACCGCTTAGATTCTCAAACGAAAATACAAAGTCCTCCCGCTGAATCAGAAATAGGGACCTACACCGTTCTTCCTCCCATAATCAACCACTCCCATAATCAAGTCTCAGATGACTCCTACTCAGATTCTTCGTGGCAAGAGCTAAAAAGATTAGAGATCCTATAAGACTGTAACAACAGACAAAGAAGATGAGTTATCCATGTGAGTCCCTTTCAAGGTTTCAAGCACTTGAAAACCTTGTCAGATCAGCCTCTCTGGTGACAGCAGGAGTGCAACACAGATGAATGCATGATGCGATGCATCTTGTGATGCTTAACTGCACCGTTAGAGATTAAATAAGATACTGCGAAACCTACCAAAGCACAGGACAAGGTAACATTGTCCCAAGAGCTCCAAAGCAGCTCCAACCTGAAACAGCTGTACTACTAACGTGAGGACGAGCTCTGGCATAAGTCTGCCTACGGAGAGGAGGAAGATGAGAAACATAATGATGATTCTTAAAAAGAAGTTCAAAGGAGGTATGAAGAACTCCAGATCGGTGACCCTGACACCTCCACCATGCACGTCAGAAGAAACGATTCTGGAGCACACAAGGAACTAACACAGGGATAAACTGGTCCTGTTGCAGAAGAATCAACAGGTTTTGTAAAGGGAAGTCACGGCGCTCTAATTCGGTGACATTTTTGGAGGGAGTCAGGAAGCAGGCAGAAAAGAGAGACTTTTGCAGTCCACTTGGTTGTCCAAAGATATTTCACAGAGTCTTCCAGCAAAGGCTTTCGAAGAAACTGTGCTACCATGTGATAAAAGGAAAGGTGCGACCTGGCTAAATATTCAGTTAAATAACTGGGTGGCAAAAATTGGTCAGTTTTATGAGGGAAGGGAAAAAACACTCGAGTGCCACAGGAACCTGTGCTATTGACTTATTCATAAACCTAAGCTTGATGGACCAGTGCTCTGACCCAGTGCAGGTGCTTTTACGTTCAAAGATGCAGGACACAGACTTTTTTCTGAATAAGTTGCCTTTTGAGCATTAAGAACTAAGTATTTCCATTTAAATATCAATGAACCTCTTCATTCTCTTTGGCTGCTAAGCAAGCTTTCCAAAAGCAGATCCTGTCTTTCCACAGCCTGACAAGATGCGTTGCAGAGAGTGAAATGACCCCATAAAGTCAACAATCCAGTATATCAGAATGAAAATTAACGCTGAAGTCAACAACTTCACGAAGTTTTAAGTCTCTGAGCACATCCATGCTGAGTCAGACCAAACATCAGTTAGCCCAGTACTTGTACCTCCCAACTGGCAAAAGCAAATGCCTAGGAAAAAATAAAGGAATAAGGTACATATGAAATGATACTTTTCTCCATAACCCTTCCAGCTTCCAATAATGTGTCAGATACTTCCTGTTCCAGAGGTGGTATCTCTCTACATCGTAGCTCTGATAGATTTTTCTTTCTAATAACGTCTCCAGTCACTTTTTGAATCCATGCAGTTTTCACGGCATGTTATGGCAGAGAGTGTGAAAAAAACCCCACCTCCTTTATTTTTTCTAAATGTGCTATCTGGTTAACTTCACTGGATGCCCTTTAATTCTTGCAGTAGAAGAAACAATGAACAATTGTTCCTTCAGCACCTTCTGCAGGCTATTCAAGATTTTTTTTTTCATACTTCTGCCTTACCTCTCACAATCATATCCTTCAATGCTGTGGGGCTGTATATTTGTTCCTTGCCTTACATCCACCCCATACCTTTGCACATCCTGCCTGGGTTTTTCCCATGCTTTTCTCACTTCTACTACTTTTGGAGAGAAAGAATAGAAACACCACACGGTATTCATGTTAAGGGTGCACCACAAACTCACAGTGACAGAATTATTTTTGTCCTCTATTTTTCCCCTAACAAATCCTAGCATTATTTTTTTTTCTGCTTGCTACCAAAAAAATGAGCTGACATTTGTGTGCAATGATTCATCATAACCCAAAGATCTCATTCCTTCCTGGAGGGTGCCTTCTTCCCAGTCATTTCTGAACCCCCTCAGCAGCACAGACACTAGCAGCACACCTCCATGCACAACTCTACAGCCGCCTCCTCCTACAGTAACAAAACCTCACCCACTCATTCCCCCTCTTGTCTCTCTTTTAAACAATTCATAATCCGCACTGGGCCTCTGGCTGCATAGTCCTCCCTTAATTTGCAGCGAGGGAACTTCTCAAGGACTTCCAAGACAAAGATAGCAGCCCAAGAACCATATCCAAGTGCTTGCTGGCTCCTCTTCGCAAAACCCACGTCCTATTTCTCCATGTGCCCAATGCATCTACCTTTCAGTAGTGCTGCTACGGATTTGTCCAAACCAGACATCGAGGTTCTCTCAGCCCGTCGCTGCCTGACTCTCTTCTGAAACCCTTTATGAAACACGGCACCATACACACCATCCTCCCCTTCTCTTGAACCAAGGCAGTTTGGAGAGAAACTTTGTTCCACAGCCACAAGCTCACCTGTTTTCTCCTTGAGTCCCGTTAGGACTCCAGGTAAGTATCTGATCCCGGAGACTTTCTCCACTTTCCCTCACCTATTTTCTCCCAGTGCTTCTTTGACAGACACTTCAATCCCAGACACAGCCTCTGCCAAGTCCCTCACAAAGAAGCGTCCCAGCATGACAACCTACCTGATTTCTGGACACACAAGCAAAGAATTCAATTGGATATGGTCTTATCTTCCCCAACGCCTCTTTCTATACTGCAATCCTCTACAAGCCCTATAAACTCTCTGGCAGGCCTCCTGCTCCTGATTTTCTTGAAGAAAGATATTATTACTATTTTCAATAGCTTCTGCTAGTTGCTTTTCAAAGGCTTTACTGGTTGGCCTGAATTATCTGCAAATAACTAAATACAAGACTAGCAGAAAACAAGAACAATGACATGGATGTGATCATCACTGCCTCTAAGCCTCCTCGATGACAGTGACCAGTATCAGGTGTGTAGAGAAAGAATATAATAAAAAGGTGAAACACAGAGCTATCTGTAATCAGAAACAGAAGCGACACCCGTAAATTTCGGGTTTTAAAATATAACTGTGGAATTGGCCTCCATGAATTACTGTGAATATTTAAACGTGAATCTTTTAAAATCCAGTTATATTTAAAGTACCACAACTTTCTGCAGCAGCAAGTCACCATATACTTAGTGAAAAAAATACTAATTTTTTTCACGCCAGAAGGTGCTTTTTCTCTAATTCTGGTGTTTTGAGAAACAATGAATAATCACTTCCTAGCCATACTCTTCATGGTATATATAAGTGACTGGCAGACAACTACAGTCCATCTCCCTCAATTACCTCTTTCCAAGCTGTGGAGCCTTAGTCAACTCTTTCTTCAGGCAGAAGATATTCCTGACCTCTGACAACTCTTGTCAATTGTTCTCATCAAGTTCCACTCAATCCTTTTCGCAATGGGAAATGCATTCAATAAATTTATAAAGTGCTATAATTGTGTTTTCAGTTAGGTTGGTTTGGAAGACTTTGGTTTAGGCTATTTCTTGCTCTTTCATTTCTGAATTCAGCTGACTTACGTCCCGGCTTTTCTCCTATGCTAGAGTTTTTATGGTGTCCTCTCCATTCCCCTTCCCCCAGTGCATCACCTCAAAGTGTATGTTCTTCCATTCCTACAAGCTTTCATGCAGTCTTTGGCTGAAAACTTCTCCCATATCTTTTACATTTGAAACAGCAGCAATCTACACAGGGAAGACTATTAAACAACAAAACAGAGGGTAAAACAATTTGAGCAAAATGCACTGACTGGCAATTTTTGCCATAAGAAAGCATAAATTAGCATTTAAAAAGTATGTAAAGCCTAAGAAAACAAAAGAAGCTGAACACCAGAACAGTGACTTACTTCTGCAGCATGGCTTGCCACTCGCCTAGTCTGTCTCCTATGGGAAACCGCTTAATGGTGCTCTGAATCTTCGCTCGCCACTCCCTCATGTAGTCCTCAATGTCGAACACAAATGGCTGCTGCCCAAAGTTGGCATCGACTATCTCTCCTGGAGTCTGGAGACCCACTGTAGGGTAGAGATTTGACTGGGAAGGAAGAAAAAGAAACCTACATTAAACCCAGCTTTCTCTTTCTGGTTCCAGTTGCATGGTTTGGTAAGACAAAAGAGCTGCTCTTTAAATTGAAACATGTAATGGAAGAGGAAGGGGCAACGGCCCTTTAGGTACATACACCTCAAGGAACCCCATGACTTATCGTGCAGCTATCAAAAGTTATTGCATAAAACCAGAACAATGGGATCAATCCTCCAGCAGTCTGTGATCGATCCACGACTGCTGTCTATGGCGTGCCCGCTTTCTGGCTTAGTTTTCTGCAATTTCTACCAAAGTTCAACAGTCAGTAAATAATAATAATTTAAAAAAAAATGAAAGGGGCATCATCTCAATCAGCAGATCTAAGTGTTCTCCACTGTTCCAACTGAACTCTCTTATTCCTTGGAAGCTGCTGTTTAAATATTTTACATCTTTGATGAAAAGAGAACAGATGGTAGTGGAGCTCTGAGGTTAGGTCTTTGATGATCCCAAGACAGCAAGCCATCCACACGAGAAATTCCACTACTGATAGATGAATTTCATTTTAAGACCAAGCATATGGATCCAAATGGGAGTTCTGACACCCACCCCCACCCTGAAACATGGGGAAAAGAAAAAGGTTTCCACTGTGAAAATACCTCTAAAATTCAGCCAGTAATTCAGCTTCCAAAGACGACAATCTAATTGAAAACAGGTGGTAAAAGTCTAATTAGAAGTTCTCTGAATTCAGGTTATTTTAGGAATAAGCTTATAGATACCAATTGAATCCCTAAGCCCATTTAAATACAGGAAAAAGAAAGGGCGTCAGAAAAGGTAGAGGGATGCCTGGTTCTCACTCTGGATCACATTTTTTAAGAGCGTGTTCCATTCACTGTCATGTTACTTTTCTGCAGCACAAATTACTTTTCTGTTTGCACCACAAACTTCACTAATCCTCCGCTTCGGAGCATCTGCTGATAGCTTGCGGGGTGTAGGAAGAAATCTCTCTTATGCCACTCATGAACCGTTTGGTGTTGGGTTTTTTCACTTTGCTTTAACACGCTGGAGACTGCCACAGCCAGAAACCAGACAAGGCACAGGGATGCACATAGTGAACCTCAAGTCTGGAAGGTGCCTGGTTGCGGTGTCTTGCTCATGGTTGAACCCATGTCAGACGTTAGATCACTGGAGGAGCAGACCTCTCTCCCCAGGTCAAATCAGCGAGAACTACTACTGGTGGTTAGATGGTCATCCTGAAGAAAGCTAGGATGATTCTCTTGTCCCCTATAGCAAGGGGAATGGGCTTTCCTACATTACCTGCAAAAATTTATTCAAATAATTCTTCACTATTGCAGAGACCTGAAACATTGGCAATGTCACCGATCTCCCCTTGAGAACTACTGTAGTGGTGGATTTTACTTTTTACTGAAGGTATTAAGATTGTTACGAGGTGGAACTCAGCAGAATCCTAATCACATTAGCAAAAATGGAGGCAGCATGTCGTGGGAAGTGATTACTGCTCTCTGCTTTCACTACTGCGTGGCTACATCTGCAGTACTTACTTGGTTCACCCCCTCCACATCCACATTCCCAGGACAAGAAAGACATTCACAAATGGGGTCCAGCAGAGTTCTGCTAAGATGGTCAGAGGGCTAGAGCGCATGGCATACAAGGAGAGGCTGAGGGAATTAGCTTGGAGAAGAAAAGGCAAAAAGAAAAATCTAACCGCAAGTCTTCCACTCCCAAAAGGGAGGTGATAAAAAAGACGGAGACAGATTCCTTTCAGAGGTGCTCAGTGAAAGGGCAATGGGCACAAGTTGCAGCCAGGGAAATTCTGATGGGGCCTAAGGAAGAAATTCTTCCTTGTAAGGATGATTAAAGACTGGAACAGGTTCCCAGAGAGATGCAGCATCTCTGTCCTTAGAGATTTTCAAAACTCAACTGGATAAGGTCCTGGCCATCCTCTTCTACCTTTGAAATTATCAAATCTCAAAAAACAAAGGAAAAAATGAATCTATAAATACAGGCTGGAAATGGAAATCAGGAATCAGGATGATTGCATCACTGCTGACTCAGCACACCTCCTCCTTTCCTATCCTCACACCAAGGAAGTCGCTGGGTTAGAGGTGTGTGCAAAGAAAATACAGCATGATGAAGGAGGAGCTACCAGAGGAAAACGTAGTATTTAAAGTCAGTCTCTCCTTTCTTTCAAACCTAGCTGACAAGAAAATATCTCTAATGAGGGATCAGATTTTTTCCACAGTCCATACTTTAGATATTTTATCAATTTAACTTTTTAGTATTATGAACCCAAGGACTTCCAAAGCCAGGAATCAGACCCCCAAAATACATGGAAGTTAGAAGTAAAAAACCCCATATTTTTCGGCCACTTTTGCCTATGTTCATCTTTGCGGGGAAGCTGGCTACCCCCAACTTGTCTCAAATCATCTCCAAGTTAAAATTCCATTTTTCACATGCAGGATGTGTCCTCTCTGTTCAGCAGCTCTTGGGAAGTACACGGTTCTCCACCACTCTGCCAGACACAGGGAGACACCACCACAGAGCCCACGGACCGGGCAGATGCTTCTCCTGCCAAGTTCTTCAGGAACACCTTCCCCGTGACTTTTGGACCACCTCTTGCCTCTGATGTTGGTGGCCAGTTGCTCACAACCCCCTAGTTCATCCTGACTTGTTTTTTAACCTCCTTGTCCCTTTGTGCCCTGCAATCCCACCCTGGGCTCTTCCACATTCTGCTTTTTTACATTTCCTATTGTTTCAACACACCACCAGGCAGGATAAACCTGATATGGGCTTGTGTAAGTAAGAGAGTTACGCCTAAGCATTGACTTAAATTGGTGAAAAAGGGGAAAACCCCCTCTGTGGGATATTCACTTCCATTTGCAAGCAGTTATTTTTGTATTAACTTCAACCTGTGCTAAGCCAAAATGTGATTTTTTCCCTCACTGTATATTTGTACAGATGCAGACACTCTTTAGAGGGAACTGAAACAAGCTGAAGCAAATATGCTTCGCTCTGTGTGAGAATTATCACAATAAAATGTGGTTTTCAACTGAAAGTATCCATTTCAACTTCCTAATATTGCAAATACTGCAAAATATTGTCTTCATCATTTGCCTCTGAAAGGGGAATTTTGCAATAAGCACTTCAAGGAAACAATTTCTAGACTGGTAACGTTTTGAAGGGTCAAATTAATTTCTTGTGTAATCTCACTGACATACCAACCCTAGAAGTTATTTAAGCTTGAAAGGTGTAAAAGTAATGGCGCTTACTGGCCAAGCTTCTCACTGATGTGTGCTAGCCGTCAGCTTCAACATCACATAGGCTGTAATGCAAGAAAAAGCTTTCAACCTACAGCCCCTCCCTGGGGGATTTCAGTAATTATGGAACAGAGCCAGAGCCCAAAAATGGGTGTCAAGCTGCTCAAACCAGAGAATCTCAAGGGTCACTCAGGTAAGACTGCTGTTTCCATTCCTGTTCGCAGTTAAATTTTTAGACTGCAGCTTTAGCAGGTGAAGAACACAGATTGCATTCTGTATCTTTCATATGACAGATGTTTTCTCTTCTTTACCTTATAATGAATGGATATTGTGTTTGAGCCTGGATCACAATGCTACAATAAATTAAAAATACCACTTGCACGTTATATCAGTTTCAAATTCCCTAATACCTCAAGACTTCTACAATCTCTGACAATAGTCATTATATTTAAACCAAAAGTCTATCTTGAGTTTGGCATCCCCTTCTTCAGGAAAGGGCAGTAACCTCAACTGTTTGGAAGAACAACCAAGGGAGGGAGCAAAAAGGGCCAGAAAAGGACATGGAATACACAGGCATCTGCAAGGGTGAGGGAAGAAAGCAGTAATTCAAGGGAAGGATATTGGAAAAGCAGGATGGGAATGATGGAAGTCAGGTGCAGGCATCCTTAGGATGAAGCTGCCAACACAGCAGCTGAGCCATTTAGCACATGGAGAGGAATGTCCAAAATCCACACGGAGGCAGAAGTCTCCTGTCCTTGCTCACATCCACAGTGAGGGGGTGGAATGACCCAGTCAGGCTTCTCTTGCCCCCTTTTTAAAAACAAATTATCTCATGGAGAGTAATTCTCAAGAGCAGGAGGCCTATAGGGCATCCACTATTCTCCTTCCTGGCCCAGAAAAACAGGGTTATGGACTAGTTGCTGCTGTAAAGGCCAGAAGGAGATTTCCACGGAAAACATCTCTGCAAACTCTGGCTGGTAAAAGGCACAGAGATACCATTTAACCATGTGAAACTCTGCCACGAGGCATGTGAATAGCTGATCCCAAAAAACACCTGACCAGATCTTCCTCCAGTTTAACACTAAAACAAGTCTCCTCTGCACAGGACAAATAAACAAGCATGAGATCCTGTGAGGGTGATCTGGTGAGATCAAGAAACAGCAGGATGGGGGGATGTCCTGGGCTCAAGAGGGTTTTGAATCCAATCTCAGCAGCACTGCAAGACCTCGCTGCTGCAAGAGCCCTTCTGTCTGGTCTGCTCCCACGCATCTTCCCCAGCTGGTCCTCCCCTATTGTAATAGAGACTCAACACCGGTGTGAGCAGCCTACAAGTGCACATTAAATGTATACGTCAGCTCACCGTGCACTCCTGGATCAAAAGGATGCAAATTGAGCTAAGCAGGACAGGTAATTTCAGCAACACTTTAGCTGTAAACAACAAAACAATGGTATGTGTGTTTGATAGCTATTTTTGATTGATAAGAGCCTAAATAGTAATTATCCATCTATCCCCATGAAGACTGCTCTCGTCTCAGAAGCAGTCTAGCCAAAGAGAAGACAAAGTGGTGAAAAAATTAGAAGGAATATAGTAAAACTGTGACTCCTAATGTAATCTATATGCACAGGGAAAACAAAGAGCACCTAAAACTAAGGGGTATATCATAGAAACCTCTTCTTGCCATGGATGCAAGGCTGTCACAAGACCTCACACCAGAAGGTTAATATTCAGAGACAGGTAAAATATTCTTTTACTTTAATAAGCTGTACTTGGACCAAGGGAATAAACTACTGTGAAACAACCCACATAAAGAGGGTTTCTGGTTTAGAATACGCTGCAACGTTACCAAATTCAAAGAGCCTAGGAACAAAAAAAAACCCTGTATTGACAGCTGATGTGAAAAGGCAAATATAAATAACTGGAATGTCCTTCAGCGCAGACACTGGCTGGGGTATGGGAGAGATCTGTAAAGCCATAATTCCCATTGGGAAGGTGAACAGGGAGTGCTAGTCATTATTTCACACAACACAAAAATTAGAGGAACAAAATAAATTTTTCGGCAGGAGGTGCAAAACAAAGAAAAACAAGCTTTCTTCCACACAACATGGAAGTCAGCCAAGAAAACTGATCGCTTTGGAGGCCTAAACAAGTTATGGAAACTAAGAACTTCCTCAGAGGAAATTCATTTGGCGTTATTAAGTACAAAGACAGAAGTGCAACCGCTGGGACAAGAAGTTCTATGTATGAGAGAAATGGATGCAGTGGATGTATTGGTGTATGCCCGACCTGTTTTATCTTCTTTTCCTAAACACCTGCTCCTTGTCCAGGAACACTTGGGTCTGAAAAAGAGCAACCATTTTTTTGTTCATGACCTACTGTGAAAGTCGTGCTTTTCTAAGACCCGACTAGATGTTATTGCCTGGTGTAACTCGGCTGGTGTCACTGCCCTCAAGAGTAACTCAGTATCGGGGTTGGTGAATCAGAGGAGTAACTATCAACCCCACACGGGTGCCAAATACATTCCTCCAGCAATTCCACGAGCTGGTTACTCATCACGGGGGGAGGCTCGACAAAAACCTGTGCAATGAGCCAGCTGAGCCTGACCTTCATTCTCAGAAATATCCTAAGCACACCGTGGAAAGGGAACAACTCCACCACGGCTGCAAGACTTGGATGAGATAGGAAGAAGCTGCGAATGGTATCATCAGGCATTTTTGGGCTCTCTGACGATGGGACATGAGAGGCTACTCAATGACTTTGCACATACGCTCCCCACCGTCGAAGCTGCATTTGGAAGATAGTGACCTGTAATGTAGTTTGAATCCTCGCTTTAATTCCAGGAGAAGGAGCAACATATTCTTAGAGGTGGTGAGGGATGAGAGGAGGCATGTGAGTGGCCCACAAACCCAGCCACAGGATTACGAAGTTTCAGAAAAAGGAGCATCCACATCATTCAGTAATGTGCATTACCGTTTTTTAACAGGGCATCAAGCAGAAAAAAAAAATCACCCCCCCACACTCTTCCCCCTCCCTTCTGTTTGCATCCTTAGTTAAAATACTGAAAATAAGTGTACTTACAGGGAGGTCTGTAAAGGCTATACCTGTGGGGGGAAAAATATTAGAATTAAAAAGACAAAGGATATTTTTCCCTGCTTGGCTACATCCTTAATATTCTACATAACGTTACTGCATTTCAATAAATCCCAGCTCTGACCCTGCATTTCACCACCTGTCATATTTAGAAGTAATTTCCCTCCCCAGCCCCCTCCTCTGCAAGGTTTTGCATCTGGAGAAAAGTTCAGGGAAAAGCCTCAATGTTTCAGACATGTCTCCCAGAAATTGGACTTTCTAAAAAGCAGCTCCTCTTTTCTTTGTTTCTCCTTTTGTTACTACGAAGGAGTTTTCAAGACTCACTTTGGCTTTAGAAACAGTTTTACTATAATGTTGCTTCGGTTTAGGCTATAACTACTACTCCTTACCAGCCAGAGAGACATGAATGAACATTCAACGCTTTGTGTTACAGCCAGGGAACAGCCTTGCGACAGGACCAAGCTGCAGCCAGGAGCACCTGAGAAATACTGTGCAAAGAACAGCTTCATCCTCAACTATGCTGCTACAGTTCCAAACATAAGAGATGGAAAAAAGTGTATGGTTTCCCTTTTCGTTTATATTTGGCATCCCAGAAAAGAGATACCTACTTAAGCAGAGGCAGCCATTGCCTAGGATCGCTAACAGAGTTGTGGCCAGAGACAACGCTCAGCTACAGTCAGGCTACCTCCGGGCACAGCTCTGCGTCTGATTTAGATGCGAGCTACCGCTCCGGAGGAGGGTGCCTCTCCTCCCTCTCCCGCGGCGTGTGTCCCTGCATGGGTGAGATCCAGCAGCCGGGCAGCAGCCCGGTGAGATGGATCGGCCAGTGACAGCAGCTCTAACCCACGGGTTTTGGGTCATCCTCATCAACAGCACAGGGGAAACCGCTGCCATGCCCTGTTCACCTTATCAGGCTGAGCTTAATTCATGTTTTAGGCTAACATTCCAGGAGTCAATCTAGAAGCTGCGGTCTTGCCCCAGGCATGCTCCCAGCAATGCTTTCTGTCCCCAGCCAGAGGAAGGCTGGTACCCACACCAGTATGGCCAGTTCTCGCACATGTCGCGCCTCTCAGTCCCTTCTGGGTGGCAATGAAACAGCTGCACAGAAGCAGGAGCACATCATTCTCTGTTTTTAGTGTTAGGACTATTTTAGCCAAGAGCTGCAATGTAATGTTACCAGATCAGCCTGAAATGGTAATTTAAACCATTTTAAAAGTCAACAAAGGAAGCAAATAATTACTATTCGAAACAGCACAGATCCAAAATCAAATGCTCGGAAAAAAATCCTGAGTATTTTACTAAATAAATAGTCAATAAGGTTTAATTAACATCCTGGCAGATAGCCAACACGGTTTAATTAACATCATGTCAGTTTGGACCTTGTCTGTTGAGTAGCCTCTCTACAACCCAACCAAAAATTGTGTTACAGGTGATGTTGAATACCTGGCTGAGAAAAATGCTCAGGAAGCATTTCTCTCGCCCCAGTTCTTTGCCCCAGTGTTGTTCGTCACTCAAACCTGTTCTTCACTTTGCACTTGTTTTGCTCAACTGGATGAAAGCTTGTTTCTACCCTTACACCAGAATGAGGCCAACCTCCTTGCGTCTACACCCCACTGGAGTCCTCCCCTGCCACCCAGGATCACTCAGAGCCAAAGGTGGCCTGGCTTTCCCATGACAACTCGTGTAGCTGTACAGCTGGGAGCTGCATCCAGCACACAGGCAAGCATACGATTTTCGAGTGGACTACAAGGTGGGTGGAAAATTGGCTGGACTGTCAGGATCGAAGTGTTGTGATCAGCAGCTCAAAGTCCAAGTGTTGTCCCTCAGGGATCAATGGTAGGGCCAATACAGTTTAATGTCTCTACTTATGACCTGACGATGGGATGGCGTGCACCCTCAGCAGGTTCACAGATATTACCAAATGGGAGAGTGGACAATACGCTGGAGGGCATACTGCTATTCAGAAGGACCTCAAAAGGCTGGATCCAGCACAAACCTCATGAAGCTCAACAAAAGCAATTGAAGAGCCCTTCCGCCAGGTTGTAATATTCCCAGAAACCAGGACAGGCTGGGGCCGAGTGGAGAGAAAGCAGATCTGCAGAAAATGCTGCTGGGCAACAAGTTGAGCAGGAGTGAGCAGTGGGTCCTTGCAGTGAAGCAGGTCAACCACATCCTGGGCTGTATTAGTAAGAGTGTAGCCGGAGCTGTATGAGTAAGCTGGGCTGTATTACTAAGAGTGTAGGTTAAAGGAAGGGATTGCTCCCTTCTCTTCAACAGTTTGCGTCTAAACTTGGGAGTATGATGTTCACTTTTGGGCTCCCCAACACAAGACAGACAGCAAAACTGGAATGAGTCCAGCAGAGGCCAACAAGATGAAGAGAGGCTATGGGAAATTGGGTTGTTCAGTCTTATTCAGGGGTTGTTCAGTACACCTACCTAATGGGAGGGTACAGAAAAGACAGAGCCAGACTTTTCCCAGAGATGCAACAGGACGCAGGAGGCAACAGAGACAAGCTGCAACTTGGGAAATTCTGATTAGATCTTAGGAGGGAAAAATTCAGTATGAATGTGGTCAAACACTGAATCAGCGGACCAGAAAAGCCCCCTGGGGGATCTCCATTTTTGGAGACAGTAAAAACTTGATGAGTTTCTGAGTACCATGATCTAGTTGGTCCTGCTTTCAGCAGGGCGTTGGATGCATGACCTCCTGAAATCCCTCCCAATGAAAATTACTCTATGATTCTATAAATAAACTTATTACACTGTCTTTAAATTAAGGCATTTATATGTTTTGCATCCTCTATTACGTAACTAAGACCAATAAAATGCTTTACGCGTACAGAACTAGATCTGTTGCACAAATATGTTTGCTTAGAGAGTTCATCCTGAAACTGTACTGCTACACACCTGCATCCAAACAAAGTCAACAGCAGAAAGCGAAAAAATCACAGCTTTAACTAGGCAGCTGAATTTGAAACTACTCTCTTTCTCTGCAGCACCTCCAAAGCCTGGATCCAATCTAAAATAGCACACTTCATAAATTTAAAGACGTAAGAACTTCAAGAGGTCAGGAAGCATGAGCAAGCATGTGAAGAGCCTCTCCTGTAAGTCCACGATGTTAATCTGATAATCAAGACAGTGATAGAAAAACATGAAATGAAGGTTGAGTGCTGGGGGACAGTGAGATCGACACCTTCACCTGCCATCTAACCACAAGACTTTCACCTTTCCATGACTAACACGCACTTACACGCATCTCCATGCATACAACATGCTTGAGGACCTTCTAGCCCAACTCTACCCTCCACCCACAACAACCATCCTGTCTGCCTCACAGTTGGCCATTTTCTTCACAATACATTTCAGAATTCAATTTGCACAAGACAACATACATTTGGGTGATCAGCCACAACACTCCACTTTGTATATGGCAGGGTACTCTTCCAGATTCTGTTTAGGTAACCGTAATTCAGAGAATGCAAAAGCAGTGCTGATGGATTGCAATAAGCAACAATACATTCAGCAAGATGGGCATCTTAAAGAGTAGACTAGGAAATGTCAACCCATGAAACACCTGAATACTTCTACAACTTGCTGCTGAGGAGAAGCACTATTAAACCCACACAGCTCTTGGAAACAGTTATGCTCCAATCAAGCCACTCAGGTAAAATTGTTCTTACAGAGAAACAAGGCTGTAGCCAAGTTTGATATTTCCCATTCATTTAAAATTTGGTTCATCTAAAGTCTTGTTTTAAACCTTCCAATGCTCTTGCTCTCTGCAAACTTCGTTTGAAGGTTTGAGGACAAACCTATTAAACCTGGGATGGACATCTGTGGATCTCTATGACAAGCAGATTTCTTCATTATCCCTAATGTTCCTATTAAAATCTAAACTGGTTGCAGAATGGGTATTTTACTTTACAGGTTAACTTGGTCTTTCCAAGGGCCTGCACTAGAACTCAGACAGGCTACGGGAAGTTTTCTATGCCAAGATTCAGAGGGCTGCATGCTCTTTTTATAGTCCTGCTGCTCCATTTACCTTGGTCTGCTGTCAAAGTCTGAGATCTGAAACACTCGTACATTGGTCCCTAGCAACCTCATCCACTTAATCCCAGAGACCTGTAGCAGTCACATTCCCATATCATTTTCTATGTCCAAGACTCTCTGCTTAATAGCTGGAGCCCCAACATTTCTCACATCTCTCCCGCTTTTTCTCCTACTTAACCCTCACCATACTCCTAGCCACATCTCATCATGTTTTTTACTGCCAGGACTCTGCTCAGAACTTGTTAAAAGCATTTCATCAGCAGCCAGAAGACATTCAAGACATTTTCCAGAACAGAGAATTAAGACTACATACGATGTCAAACAGTTTTCATGTGACGTCTCCAAACAAAGTTCAAGACTTAGCTCCAACCAGAACATCCAGAATTTGTGATGGCCAAGAAAACAGTTCTTATACAGTGCTCCTGATGGATCTGATTAAATGGAAAAGTATGGAGACAATGGAAGATCATAGTTAAGCAACAGGAGAAACTGCAAGAAAAACAAAGGGGGGGTGTCTAATTAACAGATGAAAAGGAGAGGATGAAACGGTGAAGAGAGACATGGTGAAGAGAGAATATCATCTTTAGG
>NW_009219831.1:35941-61371 GCF_000690835.1 Fulmarus glacialis
TAAAAGCAAGACGAATTCATATGCCCAGAGGCAGGACCCTTAAACCCTGCTGTCAAGCTAATTGGCATCACCAAGGGGCTGATTAGTCTTGTGAATATTTTTTATATCTGCAGCAGGATTACATATTGACCTAATTTCCTCAGCGGAGAGATATACAGCTTCAGCTGCTTTGTGTCAGGGAACGTCAAGAAAAATCACATTCATCCCCTTCCTTGTAAATCTTGGGTTTACACAACACAGTAACAAGATTCTCAGGTTAGCATAAGCATCATGAAATGTTCAAGATCTTCATGGAGATGCTTCCACTGAAGTGTTCTGACTTTCAAATAAATCATTACTCCTGCCTCCATCTGGTCTTGGTTCCTCTGCTGAGACCTGCCTCGCCCCCTCTCTCACATCTACCTGTTCAGTGCTCAGGAGAAGCTGTGTAACAGCCAGATGACTGGGATCTGTGGTCTCTTACGGGGCTCAGGCACGCTCTTCTCAATGTTCAACAGGAAGCACTTCTCTTGAATGTTGTGTTTCTTTATCAGTGGCACAAAGAGACACCACTGGCCCTTAACAAGAGTCTTCCCGGCTGAGGTTTTCATTCTGCTTTTGTAAAAAGACAGTAAAATGTTCCAGCAGCTTTTGGGGGGGTCAGCCCAGCAATGACTGATGGTCTGCGACTCCCTAGTACTTCCACCACTGTCTCTTCGAACCACATCATCTCTCCCCTCTGAGTACACCCATTATGCCATTACAGCTCAAAGAGAAGCTGGTACACGAATGAGCCAGTTGTGAACGCTCAGGAGAGTCTCCTACCTATCATTTTCTCATACGTCTCATGTCTTGTACCAAAATGAGCCAGTTGTGAACGCTCAGGAGTCTCCTACCTATAATTTTCTCATACGTCTCATGTCTTGTACCATATATCTGAAGAGCCCAAAAGGAGGATACCCAGGAGACAGCAACGCTTATAATCTACTGTTGTTCTCTAAGTACGATGTAATTTAATTCCCTTCCTTTCCTCCTTCTTCCCACTGGTGTTGTTCACCGCTGGGGTAGGCTGCTCCCCAAGGGATCATTCAATGTCAGATTACAAAACACAAGCTTTCCACCCAAAAACGCCATCTTTGAAGGAAAAGGGAGTGCTAAAAATCAAGAAAGGAAGACCAGGCAACTTCATTGCTGTAAAGACCTCCAAATCTCCCAAACAAAACAAATCTCTGAGCAGGACATGAGGCAAAGAATCAGAGGATGGTAATGATGAAATGCAATACAGAAGTTACTGAACGGTGCTCTTTGTTTGGCTTCATCTGCCCAGACACGCAGGCACAACACGGCCCTGGGAACAGGACAGAGGATGGAGCAAGGGACAACTTTTCAACCGACACACCTTCCATTCTGCAGACTCCTGGTCACTAAAAAGAAATTAAATTTCAAATGAACAAATTTGTATTCATTAAATAGAAGACCTGGCCTCTTCCTGACCGTTACACTTTCGTTGTGATGAAAAGTAACAGCACCGTCAGGCTAAAAAATGGTGAAGCTGCAAAACCACCCACTCAAACAAAGGAAAACAGCCAGAGGGGCATAGCACAAACCACTATACTACTTCTGTGTAAATGCACTAAAAATCAAGGACAGCAACTAAAATGAGAGATTTTGTGAAATCCTTTTAACTATTTCAGCACCTTAGTCGCTGTGTATGGTGAACTTGTCTCATTCCTAAGCAACAGCTCCTGCTCTAAACCATCAGCTGTTGCTTTCATACCTCTATTTGTCTTCCCAGTACAGGATTGACAAGGGCAATGTCCACAGATTATGAGTTAAATTTAGAATAATCCAGCTATTAGAAATCTGGGCAATTAATAATACTTATGGACCACAAATGACTTCTAGTGTCTCCACTAGTGACTGATCTCACTAGGTAGTAAGCCACAAGTCTTCACTAGGAGTCCCCTAGCATCACACATGGTCTGGCTGATAAATAGTTTAATTTCAGAAAAGAAGCCAGATCAGACACTCAACTCTGAGCAGCTCCCCACTGGGCTTCTGATCAAGGCTCCATTTATAAAATTAGAATGTTAAAAACAAGCCTCAAAGGATGCTCAAAAGATTTTTTTTTCCATTCAGGTCTGAAGACCTCTTGACACGTCGCAAAGCATCAGGACTAGTTGCTGAATGCCTGGTCACAGACTCAATCTAGAATGCTTCTCAGAAGGCATGTGCCTCATTTCTAGGCAACCATCCCCTCACAAATCAACAAACGGTGGGTATGAAATTAGAGGAAAACTGAAAACAAATTTCCAAAAGAAGTTCTGTCTGCATGAGCACCAGGCCTTTCTGCAACTGCCTCAGAGGAAGGATCCTTCTTGAGATTTGAAGGGAAAAAGCCTGCATCTCAGATCCATGTATCTGCTATACCTGTAGCATAGCGTGCTACTTTCACAGAATCACAGACTGGCTGAGGTTGAAGGCACCTCTGGAGGTCATCTGGTCCTACTCCTCTGCTCAAGCAGGGCCACCCAGAGCTGGTTGCCCAGAACTGCGTCCAGGCGACTTCTGAATACCTCCACGGATGGAGACTCCACAGCCTCTCTGCGTAACCTGTGCCAGTGCTTGGTCACCCTCACAGTGAAAAAGTGTTTCCTGATGTTCAGAAGGAACCTCTCGGGTTTTGGTTTGTGCCAACCCTCTGTGTTTCAGTTTGTGCCCATTGCTTCTGGTCCTGCCACTGGGCACCACTGAGAAGAGTCCAGCTCCATCCTCTTTGCAATCTCCCTTCAGGTATTTATTGATGAGATCCCCCCTGAGCCTCCTCTTCTCAAGGCTGAACAGTACCAGCTCTCTCAGCCTTCTGTCCTAGGAGAGATGCTCCAGTCCCCTAACCATCTTAATGGTCCTTTGCTGGACTCTCTCCAGTATGTCCATCTCTCTCTTGTAAAGTGGAGCCCAGTGCTTTTCCCAAGAGCTCACCCGAAATTATGCACTCTCCAGACACACACTGCACTCCAATCCCACTCATTCCTTCAGCCCAGCCAGTAACTCAAAACAACTGTTTTCTGATGAATGTTTTGAGCGGGGTATTTTTCTACCAGCTTCTTCATCTTGAATTCAGCAAAGTAGAATCGACATAGCAAGGAGAAGCAAAGGAAAGGAGTGCCTGTCCCTACCAAACCAAATTAATTCCAGTGCAAAAAGTAAGATGAACTTATGAAAATTTACTTTTGATTTATGTGACAAAAAAAAATGACAAGAATTTATCCAGGGTAGAGAATATGTCATCCAAGGAAAAAACATTTTAGGTGAAAATGGCCACAACTTCCTATTTTAGAAAAATCAGATACGATGGATGCCTGGAAAACATCTGTGAGATATTCCTTTGGGCAAAATTGTGAAGTCCTTAATGTTAGAGGAACTGCTGAAACAACTGTGGAATGAACCAAATTATAGGTCAGTGCTTAAGTAAGACTTCTTATGCTGAATTAATGTCTAGCTTTGGGAATGCTTGGACCAACGTGTTAAGGCTTACAGATGGACAAGTCCCTTTAAAAAGTGAAAAGACACTGATACAGTGGCTTTGCAGTCAGTGAAATAATACACTAACTAACCTTCCCACTTCTTTATTTCCCTGTTGCCCAGCCATTAGCCATCTTATCCAACCTCCCACAGGCTGTGCAGTAGCAGAGGAAAGGAGCAGAAGCTGGGGATGCAATCCTAACCTACTTAAACAAATGGAGCAGCATAGAAACCATTTTATGTGCTGGAAGTATTTATGTCTTGGAGCCAATTTACATCTCCTGACTGCTGCTTAGTGCTCTTTTTCTCTCCCGTTTCTTAAATCTTACCCACAAATGGGGGACAAGAGTTACAATACATGCAAAGCATTAGAGTAAACAGCAGCAGCGAGAGCAAGGCAGGAGCATGCCTCTCCTGAGAATGCCTTTCTTTACTTACCTAAACTGTGGCCATTTTTCGTGTAAAAGCAGGTATTGTTGATAAGGTTAACACAGCAGCCGATCACATCTCCAGTGGTGAAGGTAGGGCCATAGGGCTGTCCTGTCCCCGAAGAACAGAAGGAGTGCCCATCGTCACCATGGTACCCATAAGAATGTTTATCCCATCCTGCAAAAGACAAGACAAAAGAACAGGTCAGCAATGAAGCCAGTTTAGCAGAACGACACGGCAACTACAGCTCTCGGGACACATTTTTCTGGTAGGAAATTTGAAATTTTGATTCCCACTCCTGATTCATGCCAATATTAGTTTTCACATACCAGTAACTGAAAAGAAATTAATGATCATCAATCATAACACATCATTTGGGTTTCAACCTCATTTGTCCCTTACGAGAAATAAGAAAAAGAACAGATTGCCAAAAGTCATTTTGACAAAGATTTTTTGTTTTAAAAAAACATTAAAAACCTGTTTCTGTTTTATCTTGCCTCCAGTGAAGCAAGCTCCTCTTTGTAAAACATTTGTGTTTCCCACTAACACAATCTTCCAGCAAAACCATTTAATAAAATAATTCTCATCCAATTGCAGCTTTGTCTGTAAGTGCTGCTCACAGGGGTAACTGAATGGCCTGGGGCAATTTTTGCACTCTCACATTTACCTTTCCCTTCTAACAGTTTATAAGGATTTCTGTGCTCCCGTTGGGAAAGAACATTTCCCATTCTGTGGACAGCTTAAAACACAACCCTTAAATGTCAGTGGGCAATTTTCAAAGTGGTCAATTCTAACATTAGTATCTTTTAATTCTTCTGCCAGTAACACTGTGCCTAGGGTTAAAGCTGGGCTCAGGGATTGCACCCTGCCCACTTGCTCTTTTCTACATCTCACAGTAATTCCATCATTCTGAGTTCCTGGTTTTGTTCTGTTCTACCCCAATTCTGTCGTAAATACTTTTGTGAATTTCTTACATGTAGAAATGCCAGATATAACTGTGAACTATTGCAAAGAAGAGAGATTAATCCATCCTTTAAAAGCTGAAGTGTTCTTCAGGCAACATGCTGGTCTTCTCTTTTCATGACTCTCACCTCCTTCATGCAGAGGAGAGGACAGTGCTCCCATGGTTGTGGCCACAGAGTGATTCAGCAAATGCCACCTGAATCTACTAACCCATACCTGCCAACTTCAGTTGCCACTACTGCTCAAGATGGCTTATCCTTTCCTCTCTTAGGAGACCAGCTACGGCAGGTAGGGAGGCATGAGGAACAGTCCTTTTACAGAGTAAAGAAAGCATGACACGCTCTGTCTTATAATAAGACTTCAAGAAGAATCAGGATCTCCTCCAGCTCTTTGGAGCGTTCCTGTGAATTACACAATCAAAACTACATGTCACAGAGAGATGTGCTTCTATCAAAAAGCCTGAGATAGACACAACATTAATAACAACGACCTGTGATTTAAACAGATACAGCTGGATCCTTAGGCAGACTGTGCCAACTGAAGCGGAAGCGAAAGAAGGTGCTTTGACCACCTACTGATCTTATACAACCTAAGGGTAGTGCAGAATCTGTTAAATGTGGAGCAATGGTTTTGGCAAAAGGACCACAGAAGAAACGCAAAGAACATGAGAGGAGAGGAGTTAAACAGTAGAAAGCGCACATCCTGCAACAAGGCAAAAAAAGACTCAGCACACTGCAAACCACCGAGAGGAGCCCTGTGAAGCTGGGCTGGAGCACTTCTGCAAGCCATGGTTTTCCTACAAAAACAACAACAACATGAGGGCACCAGACATTTAATCCCGTAAAATGGTGCTCAGCTACATGCACCCAGGTATCTCATCATCAGTGGACCCACGCGTTCAGGGTTTCTCAGAAAAGCATGAAACATTCAGTGCACGCCCAAGGCCCTCCATTTATTGCACCACACCACATGAATGCCAACGGGAAAGTCAGGGAATGGAGCAAGATACAACATGCCACAGTCCAAGATTTTGGACCTCAGGGCAAAGTTTCAGAGTGAAAGGTGTGAAGGACTCCTAGTAAATCCTAGTCTAGAAATGGTGAATAATTTCCTCTGTTAAATCCCGCACACCCACAGGAACAGTCCGAGATGTCCCAAGAGTCAGCTCCGTCTTCCCTAGGACCAGCTCCAAACAAGCTGTTGACAGTAGCACCAGTCCTGTTCAATATCTTCATGAAAGACAGGGACAACAGCACACCCAGCACCCTCAGCAAGCTCAAAAACGATGCCAAGTCGGGTTGCCAAAAACAAAGGAGGGAGTGATAGGGGCTCTAGAGTCTGTTGTCAAACTTCCACTTCTAAGACTCCATCCAGTAAAAATATCATTGAAGTATTGAGTTTTTTAACACTATGGCTCCTCTCCACTATCCCTTTTATTTTCTCTGCTGCTGGCCTGTGAAAGACTGCCATTGCTGATTTATTATTTTAGTCTCCCGAAACACAGACCTGTTACATGTGTGCCAGTTCAGAACATCTCTAATGAAGCTGCTTCGCAACTTCAGGTGATAACTCTAATCAATTTATCTCCTAAGCTACTTAATAACACAATCCAAATACAAACTTCTAACTCTTTTGCATAAAAAACATTCCTGGCATTACAACGCATTTAATAAGAACTTGGCATCAATTACATCTAAGTAGTCAGATGCTTACGTATCATGTACCAGGTAGGGCTACCGTGAGAAATGCAACAGCATGCCCAACTGTGAGGACAATTTCACAAAATGCTTGTGCCAATGCAGACACTACAGGTTCTGTAGTATAAGAGAAAAAAAGGTTTCATCACGACTGATCCTACTGAAAAAACCTCCTCCCGCTCCTGTAAGACTTGTGCTTCACAGTATCAGTACTTGCCGTACCACCAAAGGTGGCGATGAACACATTGATGAGATGAACTCCAATGAGAAGTGGCTGAATAAAGGCTTTGAGGACAGTGTCAAACTCGGTATGTATTGCAACAGTGCCTGGAAAAAGCTTGATTTGAATCTTATTCTCCACAACCAACCACTAATATCACCAGTTAAGGAAATCTCGCTCACCCAGCACTTTGCTAATGATATACAGAGTTAACTTTTTCAACTCAAATATGTAGAGCTGAATCCGGACCTGACACAACGCTAAGTGATTTAAATCTAGACTGTCGGCCTTATCAAATCACCATGGTCATTTTGAGAGAACTTACTGTACTCACCATAAACATAAGCTGAGTGGTGTTAATTATATGCCTAACCTTTAGTTATTTATTAATCAAATAATGTATCAGTATTTCTAAAATTCTGTCCAGAATAAACATGAGGGCAATGGCATACAGGTCATTCTAGCACTGGCCAACTTCAGCCAGTCTTCTGAAATTTCCTAATCATCTGAATTAGAAATAACAATCAGCACTTCCAATACTTCTATGTCAAAGTTATCTGGGCCTACTGATTTAAATAGCGTATCCCTATCGAGAGTGGTTAGCATTATCTTGGATTACCAGCAGAGTGGGGAGTAACTTATCACATGTATTTTGCAAATACATCCTCCAACTTCTCCCCAAACACAAAAACACTTGCTGATAACTTGGGACTTTTCTGCATCATTAACAATTTACTATCGCCACCTAGTAATGGGTCTATGATACTACAACCTTTTCTTTGATTCCTACGACACTATTCACGCCTCCAGTTACTCAATAGCTTCTTCCTTTACAAAATCTAACTCTGTTTTAATAAGGACTGAATCAGACTTCCTATGTGCCTTCCCCGCACTTCCACCTGCAAATTCTCCGGAGCTGAATCAGACTTCCTATATGCCTTCCCCCGCACTTCCACCTGCAAATTCTCCGGACATTTTAACCTTTGTACCACTTGTACTCAAGTGCTTCCAGAAGCCACTGTTGTGACCCGGAAGGCAGAGATGAGATGTTATCTGCGTGTTCTTAAAAAGGTTGGCCATAGGGGATATGGGTAAGGATCCTCTTCAAGAAGTGAGAGGGAGTTGGCCATAGGGGATATGGGGTCAACCCAGGTAAGGATCCTCTTCAAGAAGTGAGAGGGGATAAGCATAGGACATGCATGTATCATGCTCCTACTGATCAGCATTACCGCGTTCCAACCCCGCAGCGTAGAGACGTACTGAGCCAGACGGAGATTCTGTTCACTTAGACAGCGTTACCACGTTCCAACCCCGCAGCGTAGAGATGTACTGAGCCAGACGGAGATTCTGTTCACTTAGTACTCCTCGAAGGATTTTCTTTCCATTAAATTGTCCAATCCTCCTTTAAGCACATGTAAACATTCATACCACCCACTGTATCCTGCAACAAGGAGTTTCACAGTGTAACTGCAAGCTGCATGAAAACATGCCTCCTACTACTTGTATTTGACACCCTGTAGTTCTTGCACTGGAGAAAATGGCAAACTATGTATTCAGTCTCTCCAGAACATACACCATTATACAGACCTCTACAAAATCCCCCGTAATCATCCTTTTTCCAGAATGATGACTCCTGGCTTATTTAGCTATTCCCTGCATTTCTGACCATCATCATTTGAACCTTTTCTGGATTTATAGTGTTGCTTTTGAGAATGGAGACGAAGGTGCACCATGGAGAAGGGAAGCAGGCTGTAGTTGTTCTCTGTACTGTTCCCTAGCCCTCTGCGAGTTAATCCTAGCGTTTTCCCCTTTATTATCCTTTTTACCATTGAACTGATGTTTCCATGAAGCTATTGTAATCACTCCAGAACGGATCATCGCTCTTGTAACAATGCTTTCTCTGCACGGATTCTCATCTGTCGTCTCACCGCCGGTGCACTCAGCCTCAGCTCACTCCACAGCTCCTCTTCAGCACCTTTCACCTTACCACCTTACCTTGCCTCGCAACCCTCAACAGCTAGAGCCTCCTGGGCTAGCGAGGTGCCAGCAGCTGCTTCTAAGGAAACCCTGGCAGTACCCATGTACGAACGGTTTCTGACCGGTAACTCATTCCAGCAAGGCTGTGGGATTTAAATAACATCCCATTTCAGTCTCTTGGTGATAGCTGACGTCTAGAGCAATGGACACTTCACACCTATGTGCAGCTGACTAAGCCTAAAAATTCTCAAATGCAAGTGCAGATTCTCTACAAAATTTCAGAAATCTGGACAACAAGACTGGAGCATGTGCTTTTCTTTTTCTTATAAAAAGTAGATCATGGACCCCCAAAGGACCATACTCCTAGAGTGGCTGGAGGGTCCAGTTAGCACAGATCTCTCATTCCTTCCTTTTCCTTCCCCATCCTCTCTTCAAAAGCACAAAATCACTTTAAAGAGGGGAGACAGGCAGAGAACAGAAAGGATTTGGCCACCTGGCCCATGGCATTGGTCAAAGCAGAACCTAAACCTCCTGCCTCCTAAGGCTCCCGTTTTCACTACAGCTCAGTCTGAAGACAAGTGCACTTTGAACATGCAAATATAGAGGCAGAACCGCTCGACAGGTAGGACCTCAGCAGCTAGTGAACAAAAAGAGGTTAAAATGACGTCCCTTTGAATTGAACCCTTCAACCCCCAAACCCAAAACACATGTATAGTATTTATTAACAGCCAGACAGATGCAGAATAGCTCAGACTGTGCAATCAATCAGAGAATGGGAAGAAAGAAAAACAGAAACTATGAGTAGGGCTTGGGAGGACGTTTTTCTATGTTCAGCACCAAACTGAAGTTCTGTTTGGCCTGCTAACAAGAAAAAGCAAATAAGTTGATCTTCTTGGCAGACTATCTCGATCCCAACACACAGTGAAAAAAAATGAACAGCAAGTTCCATTGCTGCTGCTTGATAAACAGGCCAGAATTATGCAATGCCAGACCACATGGCAGAAAAGACCTGAGTTACTTCAGGACACAGTTACAGGATCAACTCATAATGCTCGCTCTTAAGCAAGCATTGGAGTTAGATGAAGTGCGCTACTAGTACCCCTAACTATCCTACATCCATCCTTGTTCAATCCCATTCAATGTCAGCCCTGCTCTACTCTTGACTTTTTGGGCAGATCCTGTGATGGGCCCAACTTCTACACCTGAGACCAGGCTCTGCCTCACAAAGCAGCAACTGGGAAGTGGGGCTGGGACACCATTTACCTCTTAGCACTGTGGAAATAACACGGCATTTTAGCTTTCCATTTCAAGAGCGCCAGCAATGTACACAGAACTTCTGGCAGGCACTGGGTAAAACTGGCATCATGGCTATATCACACATCTAGGAACACCAGGACCTGAATATGTGCTCATCCTGGAAGCGTGTAGCATCAGTTCACATACAACGCAGAGGCAATGCGACACAGGATGCCCTGATGGAAATTACCAAGAGCAATATTTTCATTATGGCTTTGCTGGCCAGCTGCTCCTTCCACACAGTGTGGAGAAGAAAGCAAACTGATGACATCCCCCCGCGCATCAAGGTTCAAACATGCCAGACTTGCCAGCGGGCACAGAACAGGGATGGCCACATTCAGAGGGATCTGTACTGAGCTCTCCTCTGATGGCATGCCAAAGGACAGACGTGCAAGGCCCAGTGATCACGGAAAAGATGGCTGTTCCAGTAAGTTACAGCCTGACACCTCAGACTCTTCCTGCTCTGCCACTCGCCGGGCTTAAAATGATGGCAGACAGATGGACTTTACCATTCACACATGGACTGTTCCCTGCCCATGCATGTGCCAGGGGAGAAACACGTTCTACTGCAGCTCAGCCCATACATTCAAGGTAATCGGTACCTGGTACAGAAGCTGCTGCAAAGGGCAGGGCCTTGCTCACAACAAATTCAGTGGTAACCTGACCTGCAGTCAGGAAAACCTGAAACATCTGAAGTAGTAAGAAATGTTGGTGAAGTATGCATTTGGCCATATGAAGAGGAGAAAGAATCTGAAGATTTGTAAATAGGGTTTGTGTCCATTGTATCCTATGTAATGTGAGAATTTGGAGGCTTATTCTTTAGGACAGATGCAAGTGACGGCTCTACAGTCTTTGCAGTGCCTGCATCTTTCCCAATTTTACCTGTACCTACTTTCTCTCTGTCATATTTTGAAACACTTTTCATTTTTCTCCCCTCCCTGTTCTTGTCCAGTATTTTGCCTGTGGCATTCCTCTTCCCGCTCCAGCTGCCCATGCCAGGGCAAGTAGTGTGCAAACACCAGCCGCAGACGGACAAGAACTTGTGTAAACACACTGAAATAAACCAAACAAAATAATTTTAATAAGATTTATTGAATCCAAAGTCCAGCAGAAACAGATGTACAAACTTTGCTTGTACAGTGCTTGGGGAATGGGATACTGAGGGTGGAGCCAGCTACGGAGCCCAGAGTCGCTGCTGGACCACATTCTGGCTGGAGGCAGGGCCATTTCCACGCTCTGCACTGCGCAGGCTGCGGCTCAGCCAGCTCTGGGTCTTTGGCAGCAGCTGAGCATGATGTCAGTGGAGGGGAAAGTACATTAAACAGAGGCTGAGCAGATGAATATGGTGCAGGGAGAAGTAGGATGTTGCTGTTCAGAGTTGCTTCTACAATGTCCTGGGCAGAGCAGTCCCAGGCAGGGACTGGTGTCTGAGGGGACAGGACAAAAATAAATATGGGGAAGCAGCAGTTATCACAGTAGAAGCAGAACCACCCTCTATTGACTGCTCCACCATCTTGCAGTGGATTTGGCTCTGCCAGTGGATGTACCTTTGGTTAGCCCAGGGCAGTGAAAGCAAAGGGAAGGCTGACCAAGCCCTTGTGCTCCTACAGCCTTAGAAGTTAAATGCCTGGTCAAGAAAAGCCTGTTGCCCCAAGAAGCATCTGGGGTGCTGCAGCATCTCAGCTGTAGTTCAGTTTTATAGCCTTTATGCCAAACCATATGAAGTCGCACAAACGTCAGGTGCTTGGGTGAGAGCAAGGAGGTAGCTTTGTTTTTCTTCATTCAACCATGCTTCAGAATCAAATCAACTATTACTGTTGCAACACATCTTTCTGTCTTCATATCCAGCCTACAAAAATAGCTGCTCAGTGGCCACAGCAACTGATGCTATAGATTTGGGGTGGTGGGAATAGGGGAGGCATGGTCCTAGCGTGGAATAGGTGTCTAGCTGGTTCACGTAAGAGGAGGTACAGTCACCACACCAGCTGCAGGACAGGAATAGGACCAGGGAGCAGCGTGCTTAGCATATTACAGCATCTTCCTGGCAGAACTTCAAAGGCCTGGACACCTGCCCAGAAAGTGTCAAGGGAAAAAAAAAGAAGTCCCCAAACCCCACTTACCTAGGGGCACCAGGAAAAAAAGAAATCCTAGCTAGTAGCACCCCAAGTTTTTATCCATGCACCTTCTTTCTCATAATAGCTTCTACTTCTTCTGCAAAGTGGCAAAATAACTTTGAATGCAGTAGCAGCCCAAACACTGCACTGCAGGACCAATGTGTATATAGAAAATAAAACCACTTCACCTCACGGAGGACAAACCTCTTAAAGTCAGGATTGGACACGCTCGGCTCTCACAGTCCTTGTAGTATCACACTATAAAGGTAACGGAGCAGTGCACCACACTGCTGGACTCCAGTGAGGGACTAATGTACAGCGGCCCCCCTCTCACCCCAGTTC
This sequence comes from Fulmarus glacialis, assembly GCF_000690835.1. Taxonomy (NCBI): domain Eukaryota; kingdom Metazoa; phylum Chordata; class Aves; order Procellariiformes; family Procellariidae; genus Fulmarus; species Fulmarus glacialis. Next base: position 48,484 of record NW_009219831.1, read on the forward strand.
CCAGCAGATCAAACAGATTCATCCAAGGCCAGTTTGGCCCCTACAGAGCAACACCAGATGATGTTAATCAAAGAGTGCAGGACTCTTGGCAGGCCCGGCTGTAGGTTTGGCTCAGAGGCTATTCCATGTTTTTGAATAAAGTACTTGCACTTGCAACTGTAAAAGAGACAAAGCTCAGATCAAATCCTCATGGCAGAAGGACTTAAATGTGGCAAGCATCCAAAGGGGGAAAAAAAAAAAGAAAAAGAAAAAAAAAAAGGAAATCACAGCATCTCTCTCATATTAATAGAGAGCAGGAACAAAAGGACAGAGTGACCCAAAGATCAAAAAGACTCCAGGAAAGACAGCTAAAAAGGCCTGCAAGAGTTTGGGAGATCCAGCAGAACGTGTGTGCTAACAAGCATTGCCTGATCCACCACAGAGACTATAAGCAGAAAGTAACACCGTAAAATTTCCTTTTTAACAATATTGATCTGGCATGGTGATTTTTAGATGAGATCAGCAACTCCTACCATTTGACATGTTAACTAGGCTTCAAAACAACATCAAACCACAGTCTACAGCTAATTATATAAAATGACACTACCCATTGACACAGAGAGAGAAAAAACAAAACCAGAAGGCTCTGGATGGCTGCAACACAGGCAATACCCTGTCAACAGGAATGGTCTGTTCCACCTGCCCCAGAGGTTTGCTAATGAATCCATTTCACTACTATTTAGCATGCACCTCACCACAGAATATAGTAATCAAGATAAAAATCCTACTTCCTTGAGTGAATAAAGATGGCAAGTTCTCCTAACTTAAAAGCTTCATGGGTCATCTTCTGCCGGGGTCAGAACATGATCTGGTCTTCCCTATACCAGAGAGGTCAAGACAAGCTACAAGCCATTTACAGCCCAGTGAAGAGCACAACATCGTTAAAGCACAACTACAAAACAGGTTGGTTCTATCTACAAAGGCAAGGCTCAAAAAGCTCTCTAGCACGATCAGGTCACCACTGTACTATTATATATATTACATTCCCTGACACACCACACTGGAGGGGGTGCGGGGAAGTGCAGGGGTGCAAAACAATGTAGGAGAGGAATAAAAAAAGTCAGTTTTGCCATTTATCTATTAAGTGGCAGGGGCAAAGAAGAAGTTGGATACAAAAGCTTATCACATACACAGGTTTCAAATCTCATCATACTAAATAATTCACACTTTCATTTATAGGCCAACTTTTCAACTTTTATCTGATGGGCAAGAACGCCATTATAAAATATTAAGACACCCTCAGAAAAATCTTGCAAGGTAATGGGCAAGAGTCATTTTAGAGAGACACTGAGGCAGAGCAGTTAAATGACTCAGCCAAAAGCGATGTTAGAGCTCCCTGCGGAATGCAGGGGGCTAGTATCCAGCCACTATTAAAAACAATCCCTAAAATGGTATTTAATGAGGTAAGAAAATTATGAACAGAACACATTTATATAAACACAAGACCTTATGGAGAGAGAAGTCTTCCAGAAGAAGCACATCTCATGATGTTAAGGGGTTGCAACAAGGCCTTCTAGATTCTAAACTGAGGTTCCTTGAATACTTTCCACATCAACTAAGGTAAAGCAACAGGGTTTTCTGAAGAGGATCATATTTATCCATCAGTAAAAATAGCTGCTATCCATCAGTTTGAGTTGTAGTGAAACTTTGGTTTGCATTGATGTTATCTTTTATCTGGAAGGCTCAAATAACAGATACAGCCACTATAAAGGAATGTTTTTTTAATCTGAAAAACAAGCAATGCTGATTACAACTCTCACTGACAGCAAAATTGCTGTCTCTAAATTGCTAGTCAACTCTTAACTGCCACTAAGATTACCAGGATTGTCCATAATCTGTGCTACAGATGGAGATGCAACCTGGGATATTGGTAAAGGCCAAACCACAAACCCCAGGATGCAATGCCATCTCCGCTCCACTTTGGAAACTCTGTTCTACATAGCACAAAACCAACGCAACCTGCTGGATGACAGAAAGCTCCACGCAAAGGCAGGCTCCAACGTATCCATATCATACATTTCTGGGAACATGTTGCACGAGAAGAGTGCAGAACCTCTACAAGGTGCCAGCCCATCTCCAAAAGTTACGGCACAGAAATCAGGGTGTGGAAAGGCGCAGGACAGCCATACCCCCTGAGTAAGAATCACTCACCCACGCTGATGCCTGAGCACTTAACAGCCAGTGGAAACACTTTCTTTGATTAATCTTCCAAGCCCAGGGTTACTGCCTTGAAATACTGATTGATGGTTTTGTTCAGCTTGAATGATGTGGCTAAGCACTTTTCCAAATATTCCAGGGTGAAGCATGGTTACTGAAAGCTCAGCTTTTGGTCTGCCTCCTCCATTCAAACCTGAAGTCTGTGTGCCCAAAAGCTAGTCTAATTAAAAAGACCAAAAGGAAAAAAAGAAAAGAAAAACAACGCCTCCCTAAAAACCTGACCAAATGGCTGCCAACAGTTTTTCTGGCTGCAGACAGGACAATCAATGCAATCAATACAAGGAAACGCATGAACTGAAGTGGGTCCGAAGGGGGAAAAGGCAGCAACTTTTACTTTGTACAATCCTAATTTTCACATAAATAGCCATAAATAAAACATGAGATTATATTTAACCTAAATTCAGAAGGTTATTCACCACAATTCTGTGGTTCAGGAGCTGGTTTTGTTGCTCTCGAGCTCTGAACACATCTGATAGAGTGTCAGGTCTGGCCATATTTGAGGAGTGTCATGTCTGACCTCATCTGAGGACTTGATCATCACCATTCTGTTGTCACTCTTCAGCGAGTGTCATTCAGTGGACTTAAGATATCTGTCCAACTCCTCCATGCCATGCCAACTCACCCAATATCAGCTCCTAGCAGAAGGCTCATGTTTTAAAACATGTCCCACCTAAACAAGTTGTATCCAGCTATGTGCAAGATAACCTAATTAGGGGAGGCACACCTAACGAGCAGAGCACAGGAGCGCATGGGGACGGAGGTTTTGGCAGCCATGAGGGTAAAGAAAGAAATTGCACATCCTTCCGGGTACAAATATAACTGCCAGCTCAGCATTTATTGTTTTGCTTATCCTCAACAGCTTTTAAAAACTGTGCAAGTCCATCCATTATGAACTACAGATCCTACACACCACACTTCAGCACCACGACTCCAAAAAAACAAGACCTGTTGGGAAGAAAAAGGGAATGGTACATAAACTAACATACAAATTTGTGCATTTCTTCCAGTTCCTGCATAGCATGTTCATAGTGGAGATTGCTTAAGGATCTACCCAACAGGATAGCTCAAGGGACTCCTCCATGCCCCCTACAACGTCCCTTCTGCAGGTGCTGTAGACATCAAGCTCTTTTTCCAGTGCTGATTATGGGTAAACAAGACTTGAGCTGACCACCTTTGCCAGGCTCCATAAGAGCTGTTTCCCCAGGCGAGGGCAGCCACATGCAAGACACCATGCCCAGACGAAGGAGCGGCGGGGAAGATAAATGCTACTACGCACCTGACGACCAACAATCTTTGCTTGCAACTACTGATTTCAAGAGAATATACACATTTTAAAAGAATGGCTGATCTGAATGTTAGCACGGTTATTCAAACGCTCTAACAACACAATCTAATCTAAAATATCAATTCACGTAACGTGTATTTTATAACAAAATCATCACAGACATCCTTGTATGTTTTACATATCCACAGAGCACATGAAATTGATTCCATATGGCAAAAATTCTTACACTAAAAATATGTGAAAGCTTAAGTTCAAAGGAAATCCTTTTGTTTTATTATAAGAAGCCTAAATTTCTTATCCATTTCTTTAGCATGACCTTCACTTGGACTTAAACTTCAAAAAAAAAAAAGCTATTTTGAAAATAGCACATGGTACAGCACACTAACAGCAGATCTGGAGAATGAAACAACCAGTTTCAACCAGTCTCAGGACACTACTTTTCCACTATGAGATTTTTTAATTATTTCTTTTTTAAATGGGGATAGGTACTTCGTATTACTTAGCTTTGCCCTGTGGACTGAATAGTTATTAGCGGCTGGAGTGCGCTAGCTATGATCCTGGAGCACATCTTTCAGTTTAGTTTAGAGGAAACAAGGGTAGCACAACTGAAAGTGTAAATAAAAGTACAGCAAGTGGTGGCAAACAGGAAATTCACTTAAAAAATACACCCCACTTCCAAAAAGTAAGAGACTCACGTAGACAAATCCAAAAGGCTCTGACTTAGAAAGGCCAGAAATATTAATCTATTGTAATGTGTATCTTTTTGTTGGCAGTGTATGTTTATTATCCACCATTGTTCTAAGCTCCACCATAATCTTCACTCGTCCGGATGAGCTCTCGAGTGGTGAGGAATCCCTCTAAAAATCCATTCTGCTCAAAAGGATCACTAACTCCGGAGCTGAACCAACACACTGACCCACTTTGCTCATTTCTTCCATTACACAGCACCAAAACCTGCAATTTCTAAACATACCAATAACCACTTAGGATGTTGAAGACAGATACAAATTACTTTTTCAGGTCAAAACCTACGTAAGTTGGCAGCAACAACGCTACCCAAGCGAAGTTTTTGGAGCAGTTCTCAGGCTGCTTTGTCCCCTCAGGTCCTACCGAACCTCAGATTTTTGGCATTGCTAACTACTCCCAAATAACCTGCATTTAAGCAACAGGACACTTTCCTAGATGCTCCACTGTGTCTTGCACTACATTTGCAGGGTTTGCTCAGCCTGCAGAGGCAAAGACAGCAGTGGTAGGATCATAGCTCTCCTCCTGCAGCCACCGCAGGTCAGAGGCTCTCTCTGCTTCCATCTTTCACGTCCCGTTGTATTTTGGAGTGATTAACAGCATCCCCCTCGATTAATTGTGAACGAACTGCTGGCCTCTACTTTAGACTACCACTGGACTCCTCTACAATACACTTTCTTTGCAAGAAGTCACTGTCCTTCGATTTCAGACAACTTCCTCCACTACCACCAGGACGATTTCTGTAGATGCTCTCATCCCATCGTACTCCAGGGTGTTAATAACCACGGCACGCACATCACAGCCTCTTTAACCTATCACCAGCAACAAACCAGACACAGCTAGAAGGCATTTGGCCCAGAAATTTCCCAAGATAAGACTCTCCTCCATCACCCACATTTGAGTTTTCCTCATGACACCCTTCCATAGCCCGGGCATTGCCACTACGAGCACACAGCCCTTCTAATAATAGCTAATAGCCCTTCTGAGCTCAGTAGATTCCCAAACTTTCAGTCCCTTGATCATTTGGACTATAAGGTACTAGGTAGGTAACAGCAAAACAAGCATATGCTTTCATTGACATTTGTTTTCAATGCTTTACTATGTGACTGAATGAAACAAAGCTCAGTGCAAAAAAAAAATCCAATCAAGTTCAAATATCATCTGACTAATCACCAAAATAAAAGGTATCCAGCCATCATCTTCAAACAACTTGAAAAAAGGCAGAGACAGATAAAAAGACTAGAGAGACGCAGCCAGCCAAGCTAGCTTCAGCCCAGTATGCCCTAGCAAGATGCTCCTTCATAAAAAAGTCTCCACGATCAGCTGGATAACTGTTAATTGGAGGGAACACTCAGTCTTTAATTAAGGTTTTCAGCACATATCATAGGTGAGAGTAATAATTGTTTCTATCAAAAATAATCTCAGACCACTGTTACCCACGCGTTTCTGTAGAATAAAGTTTCACGAGTTGTTTCAACCTGCACTACCCATGTGATCAACCGGGCCACAGAACAGATCCAGTTAATAACAACCCCAAAATCAAGCAGTGCCCCCCGCGCATTATTATTAACCCAATTACATGACCCAGTTCACACGCAGCCCCACAAACTGGTTTGCTAGGATAAATGAGAGGGTACCAGAAGGGTAAGCAAGTTTGTGGATAAGAACTGGCACAGCCAGCTGAAGGACTGCATGTGTAATTAAGTCCTGGAGGTGTCTCCATAAGTAGTTTTGGGGGAATGCACACTTATTTATTATTTATTCAAAAAAAAAAAAAATCAGTATCAACCCTATATTTTCCTTAACCTGACATACAAAAATTAATCACCATACTCTATAATTTATGCAGGCACTAAATAAATGATGTCTTTATGAAATTCCTTATGGGTATTACAGTTATCTATACACAAATCACACACCAAAATGAAGATTTGGGTACTATTCAATTTGGGTTATACTTACTGCACAAATAAAATAAAATTCCTGACAAGTCAAATCTCCTGGCTAGCAAGGGGAAAGGTTTAAACGTGGAATGTCAAGCAGGGTTGGGTTATATACTAACTCTTCACTGAGTAACTCCAGCAGGACACAATATAGACAGTATTGCCATCACCAATCTAGCAGAAGTAATGTTAACAGATCCAAATTGCCATAAAAAAATATTAAATGCTGAACCACCTATACATTTTGGTACCATTTTGCTTAAATTACTCAAGTAATCACTTTTATCCCAAAACTCTATCAAACAGTACTTAAAGTTTTCCATGGTGCTTAGCCCTGAAGAGGACCCAACAAGGTGCAAGTAGAAAATACAAGGAAAACAGGCAAGAAAGAGAGGACTATAAGCAATGATCATGTAAAAGCAAGTACACAGACCCCTTCTAAGAAATCACAAGGCTTCCTTCAGCCATTCTTGAATAATTTGAGTGGTTTAACTAGAAGCCTCAGTGGTCTCAAATTCTCCTTGAAGAGCCACAGCAACACTAAGAACAAAACAGGGGTCCAGGGGGAGGTAAATTGAATGTCTCCATGCTTCTTCACAGCATTAAGCCTTCCTTATGGATAATAACAGGGGGAGGACCAGAATTCAGGTTTCCCCATGGTGCTCCAAGGTTCCCCACGCACTCCACAGGCATCGACCATGAGTAGCTTTACTTCAACCCGACGTGCACTGAGTACCACAGGCAGCCTGCCCATAGCCTGATGTCTGCTCGCTCAGCCTTGACACATGGAGTCTGCGCTGCCAGCAGCTTGGACTGCCACTGCTTTCTCGTCCTATTTTCCACCCATCTGCCTTCCCAATGTGTCAACAAGTTGCAATAAGGATAGACTACATAATTAAAATTACATCTCAGCTAAAAGCAAAACTTTAATTTGCTCTATTTCCTCAACACAGCAAATAGAGTAGAAGAAAATTTACATCTGAGGTATATTTACTAAAGAGACAAGGAAGTGCAAGTACCATTGTGTAAGACTACTAAGACACCGTATAGAAATCCCAAGTGCCATTTTGGTCAACTATTTTTAAGGATAGTTCTGGAAGAGCTTTGCAGCAGGACAAATACCATAAGGTATTTTAAGACAGAGCTTGATCAGCTGCATAAATAGTTAAACAAACTTAACAGAAATTACTTCTAAAGATAGAAAATCAAGGTGGGTGTCCAAAATGCTGATTTAGCCAGGAAGATTTGAAAGCAGACTGAATCACTATTTGTTTGCCACATACTGTTCATATATTTAATCCCATACTTCAGGGCTTTTGCTGGTTGCTCTAGAAGCCAAGGGGGAAGGCCCTTCTTTTCCCAGTTAACCATCTAGCTTCCTCTCCTCCCCTCCCCTTTCTGCTTAAGCCTTAGAAATTGTGAAAGCTTGGCAAGGATTTTCCTTTGCCCTCGTTCGCAGCATGGGATAAGAACCACTTCCTGGACTTGCTCTGAATTTTAATGTTTTCTTTTACTATAGGGAGTAAGAAACTAGTGCTTGTGCATCCAGTGGTTAGAGTTCAGAAAAAGTCAACAAGAGTTGTCACAAATCAAGAAAACATGACAAACAGGGACAGAGTGATGTTTGGTCTAGGAGAAGACCACAAAGCAGGGATAAAGGTCTTCATGTATACAGCTACAAAAGAGGAAAGAAATTAATTATTCTCCACCTCCACATGATCCAAGAGTAATGGACTTAGACTACATAGGATATTCAGCTTAGTCATCAGGAAAAGTTTCCAACACAAGAACAGTGTCGGAAGAAGTTGCCAGAAAGATAATGAAAGACTGGTTTAGACACACACCTGTGGCAGGACCGATGCATAATTGAAATAGCTTCAGATCAGATGATTTGGTGAGGTCTCATCTTCTATAATTATTATATTTACCACTGGGAACTAAGTCCTTTAGCACAGGTCCTTCATTTGTCATTGGAGTCACAGAAAGTGACAAGCCAAAGCATAAGCTGATACATGGAAATGAAGTTCTTTAAACACATTTGAAGTAGAAAGATCCCCCGGCAATCACAGAAAAAAACTCCAAACAAACAAACAAAAAAACAACAAACCAAAACCGGCTAGAAGGAACATCTGGAGGTCTCTAGCCAAACTTCCCACTCATAGCAGGATTAACTTAAGAGTTAGATCAGGCTGCCTAGAGCCTTGTCCAACTGAGGCTTGAAAATCTCTTGTTTGTATTTTAATCCCACAGAGAATATGCTTTTATACTGTTATATTATTAAGTTCTCTTCTCCGCTCTCCCCCTTACCTAGGAGTGGATGCTGTCTCTGCTCCTTCTGCCGTTGATGTTCATAGAGTCCATGTTTCTGATGAAAATCACCTACTTCCCAGTGCCTTACAGCTACCTCGGGCAGTTAGATGACCCTGCCTATGATGCCACTGGGGTCACCATCGCTTTTACACCCATCACTGTGACCACAAGGCAGATAATGAATAAAGTGGCCTTGAACTCTGTAATGACAGGTATGTTTTTCCCTTTAAATATTTAAATATTTAAATATCCCAACTCTGATGAGGAATAATATTTCCCATGAGAATTTTATTTGTTACAAATAGTGCCCGTTGCCTCTCTTCCTTGTACTGTGCGTCTCTGAGAAGAGTCTGGGTCCATGTTCTCTGCAAGCTCCTTTAGATAGTGAAAGGCTGCTACTAGATCCCTTCTCCACCTCTTCTCCAGGCTGAACAAGCCCAGTTCCTTTAGTTTCTCACTGGTTTCTACAATACATCTATGCAGCCTCCCTTCTCTGGTTGCCCCTGGAAGGGAGCACACCTGCCTTGAAAAACCCTTGTGAACATCCCTGGGGGAGAAACCAGTATCTTTTTCCTCTCAAAGGAAGGAACAGGAAGACAGATTCCTCAAGAGCCTTGCTCCTCTGCTTGCATCTCCTCTGATAACATGCAAGATAAACTGAGAAGAAATAAAGTCCTATCTACAAATGTCAACAGAAACCTATCAGCAAGAGGAGAATGCAAAGGAAAGGAAGGGATCTCCAAACAAAGCTAAAACGGAAAGCCCGTTCATCATGTTGGTGGCTTATGGAGGAGGTCGGATGGCTTTCAGAGGGGAGCATGGGGAAGTCTTAATTCCCAGTGCTCATTTTTATTTTATCTACATGTCTACCGAATCAGATCACTCACAAGGACTCTTTGCTGAACAAAGACACAGGACAGCTGGACAAACCATTTCTGGTTTTGCTGACTGGGCTTAAGGCCCAGAAGCCAAACCCCAATACGGAGCAGGTTTCTGTACACCAAATTCTGCTGGCTTATCTGGCTGCACTCTAACTCAGGTCTATAAAACATTCTTGAATTTTAAAGCTTGTTCTTTTAATAGGGAGTTTGAAGGAGGCAGATAGTGAATAAGTCAAGCAGTATCTTTTCATTTGAAAAGTAAGGTGAAAAAATAATCAAAGTTTCACAAAACAAAACAGTGGTGAGTGAAAGCTGGCACTCCCTTTAACATGTGCAATCTGCATAGCAGGGCAAGTCAGTTATTAACCAGAGGGTGTTTAAAGTCTCTAAAAGTGATTGGTCAGATCCTACCTACGCTGTTTCAGAAACTGAAGCAGGGTATGCCTACGGGTATGGTTTCACAACATTTTAGGCTGAATCAAGACCTTGCTGCTACCAGAGAGAAGCATCCCTCCTTCCCTCTCTGCCTGGCTGTGTGTTCTTGCTGGGTTACCCTCAAAGAGCTAGAACAAATGAAACGTTATCTCTCAACAGCATGAAGGACTTGAACCAATGCAGAACACCACATGCAGGGGAGAATCATCATTGGGTGCACATCTCATCCAAATTAAAGACAGGAGCACCCGTCTTCTTCATTTTATGAAGGTTAGGTGAAACCTGTAGCAAACCACCAGCACATTTCCAGCTGGGCTCAGAAAAACTTACCGATTGAAGGCTAAATAATAATAATGATAATAATAATAATAAAAAGGACATTTCAGATGTTACATTCAGGATGCAAAGGTAAGAGTGCTGCTCTGTAAGTTCTGAAGCAACCAGCCTGCCACAATCCCAGCACAGCAGAAAAGCAGGCAGGTTCCTGCCAGGCCTGAAAGCTGGCCTGGCAAAGGAGGTGACAAGTGCCAGAGCAAGGGCTTGCACAAGGGAAGAAGGGGAACTGTGCAGCTGTAGGTGGGGGGAGGAAGGGTCAGGTTTCCCTCCTTTGATGACAGTGAGTTAGATCAGTTCAGCTGTAACATGTAATTTCATCCTCAGATACCAAAACGCTGAGCGCATGTGAAAAGAAGTTCGATCTGGTGAAAGAAGTGAGCAGACATTTCAATAAAAACCTCTAGTTTAAAGCAAGATGTTTATTAGTAAGTGTTCTAAATGTCTTTTAAAAATTTAAAAAATAATAATAAAAAAACCATAAAGATACGTCAGGGTCACAAAAGTTGGCACTTCAGTAAAACTCCCACAATAATTTCAGACTTGCTGATTGAATTTCAAAGCACAGCCCACAGAAACCTTGAGTCAAACAGGGACAGAGCACCCTCCTTTTAAAAGCAGTCTCTGTTCGCAGCGCAGAGAGGGGTAGTTTAAGGAAACGCTCAGGTTGCTCCAACCACACTTCCAACCTTAAGAGAAAGCTCAGCACTACCCTCATCAGCACCGAGCTGGGCTGAAGCCAGAATAAATTTGGCATGAAGCACAAATGGCCTGACTTGGAACTGGATATGGCCAAAGTGTTCTCGGGAGGGAAAAGGAGTTTGAGACAGAACCCAAGAACCAAGCAGCAAGATTGTTCTTTGAATCATGGCTGAATTATGGGGTGCCAAGGATCCCCACTGAAAGTGGGAACAAGAAAGGGACCAACTTTGGCTCTCATACCAGGCTTTGGGCTCCCAAACCACTATTTGTAGTGGGTCACACACTGCCCTACCAGCACACCAAGCGAAAATTGATCTGTTAAAGCAGAAGTGACTTAGAAAAGGTCTAAGGAGACAAACCTGGCAGGGGTTCAGGTCACAAAAAGTTAAAATTACACTTTGACGTGAAGCCAAGTCAAGATTCCAAAGTCTGTCACTTCTTTGTGAGCTCTCACTTACTCCTGTGCTGTGAAGGGCCTGATAACGGTTAAGCCTGATACATGTTTCTCACTTTAGTTACTTGAGCAATATACTATAAAAAAAAATAAATCAGACTCATTCTCCAAAAGCCAGGAAGATAATTGTTGAGCTGTAATACAGAGCCATGCAGTTCATTTTACACAGATGATGGGAGATCAACCTAACTATGCCTGCAAAATCACTCTTGGCAGCATAATCTGCATGTGACCAAACAAACAACAGGTTCATAGGATCAAATTTGTACAATTCATTGCTAAATAAGCACTATCTGAAGTCTCAAGTTCACTTTATGTCTTATTTCACTCAGATAAGAGAATTCCACATTCACCACCTACACTCTAGAAATAATAGTAGTATACAGGCGCTTTGATTCAAACTGGCCACAAAATACTGCGCATGTAGCTCTTGCGCTTTAAAGCCATTTATCAGAAGTGGTTTGGCTAATTTTTAGTCCCTAAAGGGAAAAAAAAAAATTATGTTGGCTGTTCAATTTCAGGATAGCACACCTATGACATTCAGTACATATCATCTCAGGTTAGTATTCAACTGTGTTTTAGATATAGAGATATATATATGTGTTATAATCCCAGGAGAATTCTAGGCTAAGCATAACCCAACCAGCAGTCTACAGGCCAAGTCTACAAGACAATCCCACCCATCTTTCCATTGCATAAGCCGGAGAGCTGCTTCTTGAGAAGAACATGCTCCCTTAATAGCTAAACAACTCCTCTTCCAAGCAGCCAAGCACTTCAGCCCGGGGAAGAGATGATGGGACTAGGCTCATGCTTCATCTTGTACATGCACACCACCCACTTAGGTTGGGAGGATTGGGAGGAGAGGGAGTGCAGAGAGATGAGGAGTCTGAAAACTGAGACTTCTATACCTGTTGACACTAGATCATCTTGACCTAGACATTCCCTACCTTTTTGCAACCAAGTATCACTTGAGAAAACCAGCAGTGTTCTGCCTTCCTCCTTCCCTGGTCTAGTTCCGAGTGGACAAAGACCTGTGACCTTAATTCTCCTCCCATGTGTACATGCTGTAGTTGTCATACCAATTATTAACAAATATAGTTTGCAGTAAGATGCAAATTCTTTAGAACATGGATGTCACTGAAACCATTCTCTCAAAACCAGAGTTATCATAGAAGTGTAGAATAACTAAGGAGGGAAGGGACCTCCTTAGTGGAGGCCAACAGTGGCCCACAGAAGACTCTCAAGGTCAATCAAACACGATCAAAGTGGTACCTAGAAAAGGAAAGTCTGCCTGCAACCGTTAACCATGGTTGTGATTTATGAATGGCCCACACACTGCACTGACATTTGTCACTAAAACAACAATGCTTATTGTTTCACTGGTGAAATTTTTATTGAACTAATTAACTAATGCAATTAGCCTACAATTCTAAATTTCTTCTTTATCAATGCAAAAGGTCCCACATGCTTCCTCATGCATTCCAAGATCTCCATGCTTCTCTTCAGTAACAAGAGTAAATATTCTACCAGCGGCTGGCAGAAGTC
>NW_009219832.1:0-35023 GCF_000690835.1 Fulmarus glacialis
CTGGTGAGACCCCCCCTGCAGTGCTGCGTTGTCCTGGTTTTCACTGGGATAGAGTTAATTTTCTTCCTAGTAGTTGGTATAGCACTATGTTTTGGATTTAGGATGAGAATAATGTTGATAACACACTGATGTTTCAGTTGTTGCTGAGCCGTGCCTACACTAAGTCAAGGGCCTTTCAGCTTCTCATACTGCCCTGCCAGCGAGGAGGCTGGAGGTGCACAAGAAGCTGGGAGGGGACACAGCCAGGACAGCTGACCCAAACTGGGATATTGCACACCATATGATGTCAGGCTGAACAAAAAACCCGCTCACTGATGCCCAACCTCTTTCAAAGGCAATATATCAGCTTATGCATCAAAAGGAAGATGAGCTTTATCTAAAAAATGCAATGATTAACTGCAATACTCTACATTGATGTAAACTTGTGTATTCTAGTAGACAAAGTGGCTTCATCAAGAATTTTACATACAGGTGAAGCACTCAAGTGCAGATAGTCACTTCTTTATACTTCTAGCAATTATAACTGACAAGACTCATAAAATATATCAACCTTTGAGATAATATGTATGCATCCCTTATTTAAAGCAAATGTTTCTTATTGATGAGACTTACTTCTTACTTTTAGACATCTGTCAAAAATATTCTCACTCATGCTAGAAATGACCAGGCCTTACTGGTCATAAAGGTGCCCACTATCTTCCACAAGATTTGTATCACTTCCTTGGTTCAGCGAAAGTTGCAGGTTAACATCCATGAATTGAAACAGCCAGCTCATCTAAAATGAAATTGTATGTCTTCCCAGTAACGTTGCTGCTATTCCCTACTATAAATATCAACAGTTAAAAAAAAAAGATGATTCAAGTCATGCCCAGCCATTGAAGAGATTTACAGACTACACTCCGAAAGCACAAATGAGGTGTGAAGTGAATTCACTGCAGAAGGATGGCTGGCTGGTCACAGACTTTGAAAAGACTTGCTGGTGTATTTCAAGTCAAATACATAGGTGTACTTGCAGGCACAGTAATCTAAAGAAGGACCCTCTAACGTCTTCCCAGATTCTGGGTCATGCTGGAGTAAATCCTGTTATAAACTACTAATGGTTTTGGAAAGGATAGGAAAATAAGTACAAACATTCTGTGGTCAGGATGGTCCTAGGAAAGGGTAGAGGTTATATGAATTTTGCACTGATTTGATAGAATCCACATGGCACACTCCAAAGATGTTCCAAAGATGTAAGGAGGAAACAGCTTCTGAAAACTGCATTACTGCAAGTACTCAGCACCTTACCAGAGGCTTAAGTGCTTTCTTGTGACACCTGGACAGCCTGGGCATAGGTAAAGTCATGCTGCTGGCCAAGGCTCCTTAAGCATTTTGAAGAAACTCTGAAGCCACAGGACAGCCCAGAAAAGTCTATGAAAGTACTTTGATCATGAAACTCAGCATGTTTAAGCCTCCTCTTTTTTTTTTTGGAACGTAGGTACAGCCTAGGGTACATCTTCATTTGAGTCCCCAGCGGCTACTAACGCTACTTTATGCCTATCAAAGCTTTCAAATACAAGAGGAAAAAAAAACCAGCATCTCTCCTCCTTCCCCATGTTCAATTCCAGTAGACAATCCCATGCAGCAAAGAGAGTGTCTTCCCCCTTGTTAGTAAATCTGTCCCCAAAAGCAAGCTCACCAGTCATCCTAGTCCCCACAAGCTTTCCCTATGTTTTAAAACCTTTGCCTGAGATTCATGCACAGCTCATTTACTTCCCCTGAAATCTATATGATGAATTTAGAACAAACTCTGTGACTACAGGGTGTTGAAGTGTTGTGTGCTAACACGTGAGAAGGAAAAGAGGGATGGCATGTGCCTCTCGCGTTGATCCTGTAGAAGCATTACTTTGAGTGATACCACAAGCAGTAATCCTAGGAACATGAAAGCTTATGATGTACAAAAATCAATATTTACACCAGAAGTCATAATGGGGCTTTCCACATGAGTAACTGCAGTATCTGTAATGCTATCTGTGATGCAAAATTACTCAAGAATCTCTACTAAACTAAAGAAAATTCACTAGGAGGGACAATAAAATTAAGGATGACAACAAATTGGAGAACGAGTGAGCTGAGGAAGTGGAAAAGACCTTTTGCACAATCAGGAGCTGCAAAGGAAAGACATCAAAGACAAATAGGGCAATAAAAATAGCAGCTCTGAGGAATGTTTCTATATCCAGCTTTCTGCAAAAAAGCCATTACGCCGAAGACAATAACACTGCAGATTTGAGCAAGGAAGTGGGAAATACGAACGTTTATTAGACTAGTGGACGGAGATGATAGTCTGAGTGCAAGTGACAGTAGCTGCTGAGGGCGAGTGGAAACAACTTAACCTCCGTGAGGAATACATTGAAGTCATAATCACTACATATATTGATTTTATTGTCTTCTTCAATTAACACCTCTAGGTTTTGGTGAAGTGCCCAAGAAATTCTGTAATTAGTGACATTATTTCTTTTTTCTGACACTCAGTCTCCTGGCTCCATTACCTTCATTAGGGCTAGTGACATATTTTTCATTATACTTTTTTTATTATTATTAGGCAGAGCTTTGGTTTTCAGCTAAGGAAATGGTCTTGCTGAAGATCATTGTTGTCCAATATGTCCTTAGGGGGTGGGGGTGATGTATATATGTATATATATTGCTTTCATTTCCCTTCAATTTACACTGCCACATTACAAACTTTTTTGGGTTTTATAATTACACAGTGAAAAAAACAAGAAAATATTGTGGAAGATATTTTCTTTGCTTGCTTGCTCTGAAGATGGCACTCACTCAATTTTATAGCCCTGTCCTTTCTATTCCTTCTGCTAGAGATCAAAAGAAACAAGAGAGATTTGGATTCCAAATAATACACAGTGAATGGTAGGACTGTCTTGTCCGAACAGATTTCTCTGTAATTTTTTGGTCTTAATGTATGACTCCGTAATAATATGGTCCTACGCTATTGATGTTTTGTTCTTCTGCTTCATCCTTGATTCTGTGTCTATAACACCTGCAGCATGATTATTCCAGAACTGGGACTTTCTCGTATTTCAACACAGTATGGTCATCAAAACTTTTCTCCTGTGGCTGCTTTTGTTTTCTAAAAGTAAGTGCTGGATCTTGGCTTGAAGTTCCTGCAAACACAAGAGGTACTACAAGACATCCTTCTAGGTTCTGTAGTGAAAAGACAGTCCCTTCCCTAAAATACAATGGTTAATATGGTAGGATGTTTTGGTAATTCTCCACAGATTTCTACCTTTCTATTGCCATCTCACAGTTCAGGAAGATTGATAAGGCACTAAAAAGACGGTACCTACAGTGTCTATGGATATATGCTGCATGTGCTCGGTGGATGGGAGCCTTGGGCCAACCAGTATTAATTGGAACAGCTCCACTGACTTCGGTTGAATGAGAACAAGAGGGAGCTTGATCTTTTTGATTTCCAGAGCTGTTAGTTACTCACGTTGAAACTAGACTAATGTCTTGATTTCTGTGGGGGTTTGCTAATTTGCTGGCTGCATCTAATGACCCTGGCAGCTCCTGAACCCACACACAGAATCCTGAAAAAGGAATTCACACTGTCACTTTCTGAGGAGGTCTGTACCTCCTCTAATGACTATGTCCTAATTAACTCTTGTAATTATAACCAAAGTTTTGACACTCCTGTGATGTATAACGAGTTTTAGGTTGAGCCAAAAGTACATAGTGTTCTTTCTTTGAAATTAGGAGTGTCTGCAGATGCATTATTGATAAGGATTTCTATAATAGTCCAGGTTGATTCTCCTTAGGACAGTCTTCTATTTCTATGAAAAATGAAAGCTGGTTTTATGAATACTAACTTGCATTCTCTACGTAACTAAGAAATGTGCATATAATTTATTAACAGGACACTGGAATATCTGCATTATGAGTGGCTGTGTTGTTAAAGACTGATTCAAGACCTTCAGAGTTCCCTCTCAACCAGCATTTCTATGACTGTTATTTAATAACATGAATATAGAAGTTGTGGTATGACTGTGTGTTTAGGAAAGCCCACAGCCACATTTGATCATTTGACTCATGCCACCAGAATGAGTCAAGGCTAACTCTATTTTTTCAGCCTTATACATAACTAATGTAGGGCCAAATCTTACTCTATATTTTCTATAAATATCCTCCTTAATAGTTTAGTCAATATTATTTATTTATTTCTGAACTAAAACGCAATGTAACATTTCTTTGTAACCTCACAAGCTGCTGTATTCTCCTGAGCACTGGCTGTTTCACAAAGGTGGGTAAAATATCTTTATTGCCAAGCTCAGCTCGGTTCCATGTAGATGAAATACCTGTGAAATCTTCACTGCTCATTCTAAGCCTATCATTTCATCCCATCTCATCTATTCACTTTCTTTTATGAAATGCTTTTAACGTCAGAAAAATATGTTGCCCATAGCAATCCATTCCTTCCTTGGTAATTACAGCCCTTCAGGTATTGTATGGCGATATCCAGATCTTCTAGTGTCTCTCACAAGCAAGTACTGTGTCAGAGAGTTACTCCACTGTTGGGAAGCGCTTTTGGGATGACAGTGCTCCCTCTCATTCAGTGGTCTCTGTGGTGACTCCAGCTGCCCATAATGACAACGAGCTGGAGCATCAGGCCCAGAGCCAGTCGATGGAGACACTACCAACCCACCAGGAGCTCATTGTGATATTCATTTTATACACTGTTGCCAGAGAATAACCACAGGAGGAGATTATGGATCAGACGTGCTACTTATCTCGTCATTAAAGGACAGACTGCACAAGGGTTTGGCAGTTTTCTTGTGAGGAGTTCTCCTTGCTTGGCACACTCAGAGCTATCCACGCAGAGAAAAAGCAAAAGCATGATTTTGACTACAAATGCATGATTTGGATGGAGCAATAACAAGGATGTTCTACACTACCTTTAACGGAGGGAGGGCAGTCTTCATCGGATGCAATGTGAGGTGAAAAGATCAGCACCCTTGTGCAGTTATGGCAATTCATCCTCATGTGGAGATTCAGGACTGAATTTCCCCTAGCACAAGAAAGAAATTTGGATCGAAGAAAGTCCTTTCTTTTGCAAGTGACTGGATCTGGACAGCATCTGGTGCTGCCTCCCCTGACCCCCACGGAGCAGTCAGAAGAGATTTGAGGGATGGAAATCTCCTGGCTACACTGCTTAGCCCAGCTGCCTTCCCTAACCCCAGTCAGCTGTCCTGACTGCATCTGGGTTCTGTTGGTTGATCTCTTCTGGTCCTATTATTTGGACCACTTCCATTTGCAAAGAATTACATCCTTTTGCATTTAAGGTGGTTAATAAATGTAAGATGTTCTACACTACTTTGTCAATCTTCCTGCCCCTGCATGGAGTTTTAGCTAGTTTATTTTTGGAAGACTTTGTATGTTCTGGAAGAGGTTCTGTCAGTCCATCACAAAACACAGCCCTGCATTGTGGAGCTTCACCATTCAACCACTGCAGTTGGACGCAGGCACTGTATTCACCTCCACAGCAAAAAAGCTTACCAGAACAGCAACAATTTGGGATCTGCTTGAACAGGATTCCTAGACGGAAGGGTTTCTCCCAGCATGAGCAAGGCTTTGAGGTCAGCCCAACTGATGCAACATGAGCTCCTGAAATCTGAATACTCATGCCAGAACCATCATCTCATCACACAGGATTTGCTTCAGGTCTAAGTATGGCTAGAACCAGTTTTAATTCTGCATGTTTCTGACTTTTCACGGAAACTCTCAAAGAACAATCACACTATCATGTGAAGCAAACAGAGCAAGACCATAAAAAGAACAATAAATTTACTGCTAGATTTCTGCAGACTTCCAGAACTGTAACGCATGCTAATACCTCACTGCTTTTGTAAAGATAGATGCATCAAATACTCCTTGTGCTATAGAATGAGTTCCTGTTGACTATCACATTAGCAGTCCAAGGGGACAGGTTCAGATCTCCCTTCATAACAGGCTGATTCTCTCCAACCGAGCTTCATTTTCCACCAGAAGGGTTGCATGAAACTTTTCTGCGATAGTTGTTTGCCTGCTAGCTCAATTACAGAACAGCGATGCTTTGCCTGTATATGAAACCTTTTCTCCCGAGCCACTTGAGGGACTCTTCAATGTTCTTGCAACAAATCTCACTGGTTTCATAATTCTTAAATGTTGCTGTAAATGGTCTTTTTGTTTACTTGTACCTCCTGCCAGCACAACTCTGTGTGTTAAAGACAGGACACAATATACCTTTCGACTGGAAAAGTTCTGCCAGCAGAAGACACTTCGTGAAAGGCAAAACTGTTTCAGCAAAACTGTACTATTATCAGAAAGCTTCACTTCACTAAAGCCCTTCATAATATCATTTTTGCTGGGTTAATCACAGACGTATTTATGGGAGACTATCTCTGTCAGTTAAGCCAGCTGTCTGAAATCAATAGAGAAATAACTTTTAAGGTATCCCTTCTATCCCAAAATTGGTGGAGGGGAAAAGAAACTCCTTTTTCTGCAGACCACAGGGGGAGTTTAGAAATATTAAAGTTAAAGTCTAGATTCATTTGATCCGAGATGAATCTGGGCCTGGACATGTTTTGACAGTATAGCTGGCTGGTCATTGCTACATTGGTGAAAATTTCTCTGGATACATACACTGTTAGAGTAAGAAACTTTCAAGGCACAGAGTGAGGCAGGAGAAGAATGTAGCAAAATCCACCTCTAAACCACAAACTCCTTCCGAAAACCACAAAAGAATTGGTTAGTTAAAGATTTCCTCAGGATTTTAGCTAGTTTAGAAAGGATAAGAACCCTTTTTTCTACCCACCAGAATACGCAACCTAATGAGCTACTCTAAAGAGCAACAGGAGCCACTTCAGATGTTTTTGAGGATAGTTCTGCTATTATATCTGAAAAGAGGAACTATGCAAGAAAGCCAGGAGGGATGGTCCTGATATGGTTGAAAGATCGGAGCTGAATGGTGGGAGTAAATGAGTGGTTTTCATAACACAGGGAAGTAACAAAAAGGATTCTGTAGGAAACTGCGCTGCTGAATGCATTCATTAGTGACCTAGAAAAAGTATTAACAGTGTGGCTGACAAAATTTGCTGCTGATATAAAGCTATTCCAGAGCAATAAGGACAAAGACCAATTGTGAAGAATTGGAAAAACACTTTACAAGATTGAGTGAGAAATAAAATCATTGAATAAATTCACTGTGGATAAATGTGAAGTGAAGGGGAAGACAAATCTAAAGGTGGATGCCTGAAAGTAAATCTGATGGGCTCTCATCGAACCATTATGACTCAAGTGAGAGCTTGATATTACAGCAACAGCTCCATGAAAACATCAGCTCAGAGCTCAACAGTAATCAAAAAATGCTAAATCAAATGCTAAGAATCATTAGGAAAGAAATAAAAAGCAAAATAGGTCGTTATGACACTGTATAAATTCATGATTCTCCCAGACTCTGAATACCATGAACTCAGTATGCAAAAGTGAGGTATTATAAATAGAAAAGCTACTGAGAAGGGCAATAAGGACAATTAAATACATGGAGTGGCTTCCATACAAAGTGCAATTGCGTTGACTGGGTCTCTTCATCCTGGAAAAAAAGATGAATTCAGGGACTGGACAGAGGTCTACAGAACCATGAGTACCGTGACAAAGAGGACTAGGGAATAACTTTTATTTTCTCATCCAGTGCAAGGACCGATCTAGCAGATGCTATGGTAGGAAAAGCAGTTCTCCTACATATGCGGTAGACCTGGGAACTCATCAGCAAAGGATGTCTTGGATCATAAAAATTCAGACTCAAGGGAGAAGACATCTATCGTGAATTATTAAACTAGCTCAGGGAGCCACTACTTCCATGAAGATATGGGTTGGGTGGCTTAGCTAGGAGATTTGTCTCCCTTCAACCTTTCTTTTGTGGCTCAGGTATCGCTAGAGAGCTTCTAGGTCCTGAGGAGGTCCTAGCAAAAGACCAGCCGCTCATAACGCCCTCAGAGGAGACGTTTTGGTTCGCTGGTTGAACTATTGTGCTCGGAAGCAGCAGAGAAAGGTACATACCTGCATGCTCCTGGTCACTGTGAGCCTGACAGAGCCCAGCAAGCACCACGTCCAGCACCCAGAGAGAGGACATCCGTGTACAAAGAGCCTTTGTTTTTGCTTACATATGCTTTGCATCTGAATCCATGAGCAGGTGGTGGATTTCTTGATACAATTTGTATGTATTAGGAATAGAAGAATCCCTTGCTGCGCTTCTGAAATTCACTGTGGAGGGATTGGTTGCCAAGCTGTGTGCAAGGCATCTCTCCAGGGTCCCCCTTGTACACTAACAGCTTCAAAAAAGCCATATACTGGCCATGGTGGAAATAATTTCTTATTGGAAATCTCTAATCCAATCTCCAACCCAAATGAGACTATTGCCAACACTGGCTCAGGTCAGATGTGGCTTTTTCTAGCCGGGTGTTTTGAAGGACTACAAGGGTCTCTACTGCACAACTCTGGACATCCCATCCTAAATGAAGGATTAGTTTTTTCTTGAGCTTAATGAAGTTATCTTCAGCCCATTTGTTCAGCCTGTTTAGGTTCCTCTGAAGGGCAGCCCTGTCCTCCAGCATATCAACCACTCATCCCAATTTTTTATTGCTCACAGACTTGCTGAGTGCACATTCCATCCATTCATCCAGGTTGTTCATAAAGAAATTACTCAACATTGGCCCCAGTATCAGTCCTTCGCACGCACCACTAGTAACCATCTGCCGACTGGGTTTTGTACCACTGACCACCTGATGGTCCAGCCAGATTTCCACCACCTTATTGTCCCCTTACCCAGTCTCTATCTAATCAGTGTTGCTATAAAGGTGTTATGGGAGACTGTACCAAAGGTCTTGCTCAAGTCAAGGAATAAAACATTCACTGTTTTCCCCTTACTCATGCAGCTTCATCATAAAAGCCATCAAGCTAATCTGGCATGAATTTTCCATTATTAAACTCGTACTGGCTGTTCCCAGTTAATTCTTTGCTGTTCAAGTGGCTGGAAATGGCTTAAAGGAGAATTTGCTCCATAACCTTCTCAGGAATGAGTGGTGGCAGAGGAGGTAGTGGTGGTGGTCCCTGTCCCACAGTACTTTCCAGAGGAGAAGGGTGAGCAGGAACAGTGCCACCTCCTGCTGTGTTCAGCACATCCTGGGTTTCTCTCCTTGTCTATTGCTGATGAAGAGCAAGATCCTCAGAGAGGAACTTTTGGTCTGAACTGCCATGCCTGTTTTTGTGAGATAACTCACATGGTTCAGCACAGAAGAGGCATTGAATCCCCTGTGGCACTGAATCTCCCAGAAATACCTTAACCATGATAACTTCTTGAAAATAGGCATGGTGGACTGCTGGGGATGAGCACAAGGCCTTCTTTGAGTGTTTGGTGGTGTCTTCTTGGAAAAGGCAGCACATGGGAAATGAAAACTCAAAGTTTGTGGGTCAGCACATGGGAAATGCAAGCTCAAAGTTTGTGGGTCAAACTTGGTAAGAGGAGAAAGGAAGAAAGGAATGAGATGCTAAAGTAAGTATTTACAGCATACCTGTTTGAGATTGCTCCACCAAATAATTCAGTGTCTATCTCAGTCCAGTAGTCAGAAAACCAATTTCCTTCTTACAATGAGAAGATAGAGATAGCTCCTGGGAGTTCTGCTGCTACCACATTAAACACTGAACAATAGCTATCAATGGACAGTTTCAGTCCAAATCCCCCACAATGCCAGTTTACAGATACACGCCCTGGGAAGTGCTGCAACGGGCATGCTGACATCTGGAAGGACGTTCCACTTCTCCAGCCAAGCAATTAAATTCTCTCCTCATTCCTGGTCTGTCTTACAAATAGCATGGGTGACCATGACCTGACCCTGGACAACTAATGCTCCCACTAGCTGCAAGACTCAAGAGAGAACTCTTCACCATGAGTACAGAGGTTATCTAAATGCACCACGAAAAATAGCAAGGCTCTTCTCACTATTGTATGAGAAGATCAGCAAAGGAATTCTGTTTGTAAGCTGAGTGCTGCTCCAGCTACATGTGACGTGTTGTTCAAAGTTTTAATGTAATGCCATTGGAGCAGGTCCCAGATGAAGGAATTTTGTTCCAGCCTGAGTTCCAGATCTTCACACCAAGTGGGAAACTCCACGTATGCAGCAGAAACTCAAGCTTCGCTCACTCATCGCTCTGGCGCGTTCAGAAAAATTCCTCAGATCATTTGTGCCGAGCTGCCGTGCCTGCCCAGTCGGCCATCTCGCTGGAGGGCAGGCTCTTCACGTCTCTCCAAACTCCAGCTTTGACTGCTGCTCTCTCCAGTGATGGCTGCAGAGTTTTAAGATGTTCTCTCACATCATTTAATTGGTACCGTCTTTCTGTTGATGGTTGACTCCATACAAAGCCAGCTCTTCGGTTTACGTCCATTCCCATAAATTTAAGCCAATGCATTCAGCTGTGAGTGGGAGCAGCTCCTGCACAGGCTCCCGCTGTTTTCTGCAGGCTGAGCAGACTCAGGAGAAATGGTTGTATTTAACTATTCGTTAACAATTAATTAACTCCCTTTTCAACAGTGGCCTTTGGCAGACACTTAGAGAAATGCGCAGAAACGAGGTAAACGGTTCTTCTTCCAGGAATCCTACCCCCGGATTCATGAATTTCAAATAAAATCTTTGTCTTTGTATTTAATAATCCTCAAAGACTTTCCCTTCCAGGGGTGTCGTAGATTTGGAATCCACAGACTTCTCACATTCAGCAAGCAATTTTGCAGGTTATCTATGTGCTGGTGGGCAGACCAGCATTCACTCTCCCATTTCACTCCTGATTTAAAATTCTAGATTTAATATTCAACATTTCCCCTTCTGTATTTTTTTTTAACCTGAAAGACAAACTTATCTAATGCAGCTGTTCCTTTTCCAGAAGCTGTTCTGCAGGCATCACCTCTGTTTTTTGCTCCCGGACCATAGAGAAAATGAGTTTGCAAAAGGTGACTTACCTTTAGTGATAGAGAGCTTAACTAACTGAATTTATTGCATATCAGCTGATCTGTGGTGTATGGCAGTGTGCCCACATTTGGCTAAGGCAAGTGCAAGGCAAATTATCTCACATAACTAGTTCAGCTTTGGTTTTTATTAATGTTTATGAAATAGCGGGTTTGGGTTTTTTAAATTAAGGTTTGGAACTCCTGTCAATTTTGAAATTGGCTCCTAGACCTTATATTCGAACACTGTATGACAGTCCCCATTTTTCTCCTGGAATGCTCTTTCACTCTATCAGAGACTGAAAATTGGGTCGCTTTTTTTTTTTCTTTTAATTCATTTAAGCAGCTTAACTGTATTTCCAAAGTTATTTTACTGTATATATTACATAGTAATGTTTCTTTGCATTGCAAGATTAACACAAGGTTATAAAGTTATAGTGGGAAGGAAGGGAGAAACAGTTGAACCCTGTGACTACAAAAGCAGAAAGCTCAAGTGCAGTAATTAGAACCATTTTAAATGAAGAAACTAATATCCATCTTGTCATAGAAATTGTCCATTAAAGTATGATTCACGATTTTTTAAGGCACATTTATGCAATAGTACTAAATGGACACTTCTTAGGTTCTTGTTATCTCTCCACTTGCTTTTGCTCTGAGAAGAGTCTGGGAATGTTTGATTTTGGGGCTGCTAATTCTACACTAGTAATATACCTAATTAATGATGTGTTAGAGATTTTGACACTGTTTTATCTCATCTTTACTGGTCTAGCAGGAGATTCTCCTGACAGCCTACATAAGTGCCTGGTGGGATAAAGATTTTCACTAATTCCTGAGAAATAAAAAAGTCTAAAAGCACAGAGCTTGGACCTTACATGCGTGCATATCTGCAGGACACAGAAGCTTTTACCTGAGCATCTGAAGAAGATCAGATCTCAAACTACACAGAGGAGAAAAAACCTTCTTGTAGAAAGACGACGGATGACAGGAGAGTCCTAGAAGTGTCTCAAACCGAGCATCAGAATCAGTGGATATACAAGAAAATTTGTAGACAGCAAGGCTGCCAAAACCTACAAAGAAAATGAACAACCAAGTGGAGGACGAGTCTGGGGGACAGCACAAAATACGGAGACTGTGACATGAGCATTTGACATTTTCCACTGGCCAACCAACATGTAGCAGCAGTTTTCATGCCCTCGGTGGAAAAGGGCAGTGAAAAGAGTTTCCTTCTCTTGAACCAGCTCTCCAGGGAGCAGGAAATGTGATTTAAGTGTTCGTAATGGAACCTGCTCGCACTGCCCCTCTTGAACCTGCCCTCTGCACAGGCAGGGCGCTCCGGCTGTGGCACCGGCAGCAAAAATAGAAGCAGTGCTTGAGTGTGGAGTGTGTTGGTAGCCATGGGAGGCAACAGAGACAACTGTGGCCTGGCAGAGGGGTTTTTTAAATGTGAAAGGGCAGGCAGGTCACCTTAGGTTAGCTCAGAGGTGAGGTTTGGCTTGTTTTCCTTAAAAAGTGTGGTTTTTTTTTTTTTATTCTCTCAGGATTATCAATATTTATTCATATCAGACCTTTTCTTTTTTCTTTCTTGTGGGATTTAATCCAACAGAAGAGAGGTGGCATGGAGAAGAAAGACGGCATGGGGAACTGAGGCACAAGTTCTGGCAGTCTTTAAGAAACACTGAAAAAATCCCTATTCAGAAAACCTTTTGTATCCTAAAATTGAACTTCAAGCTCTGACGTCACACCACATTCAAGAAGACAGAGCAGATGAATTGAATCCCTTGATTTCCATGTTCCATTTAAAGAAAGAAAAAAAAAGAACCTCAGCATCATCTCAATGTTCACTGGTCACATTGGTGTTGCTGTTTGTTTCCTGTGGAAAAAACTCTGGTCATCTACAACTCCAAGGTGGGCACTAAAGAGGCTGTTTGCAGTTTTCTCCCAGGTTCAATAAAACAGCTTTTATTGTTTCTGTGAGGTATGCAGACTCCTTATTGAGTGCCTAACTTTGTCCCTACAACTACTATGATGCCTCAGTTGAAGAGACCACTAACCATTTCAGGTCAGGACCCATCAAACATTGTGATATGTCAGCTGCCTCTAAAATTGATGGGGTGAATGCTAAACTAGGCATGCATTCTATGTTGGCTAAGGATAGCACGGTTTAAATCAAGCCCTATGTATAGGAACGATCCCACCAATTTTTCAGACTAAAAAAACGCCAACATATCTACTCTCAGAAATCTTGAAAACCAGTGGGGAGAAAAAAACACTTCCAGAAAACAATTTAATTCTGAAATATCAGCCTTAGAGCAAAAGAGTTGGAGCCATCCCATGGAGAGCCCTCACCCTTCCCCTTTTTACAGAGGGACTCTGGATGACACACTTAGACTAGCTGTTGTAGTTCTAGACATCTAAAATGATAGAAGATGAATCACACCTTTTTCATTTTCTTTCCCCTTTGCAAGAAAGGAGCATGTCCCTTCTGGAATATATCCTTAGAGCACACATGCTGCCTTGCCAACTCTCTGCTGTCAAGATCCTCTCTGCAAACACCCTTGGCTGCATTTCTTTGCAGGGCGGCAGGACTAAAGGCAGAGGGCAGGTCTTCTCCAGTTTAACAGCAGCGTTGCACATCAGGGAGCAGCGCACGTCCCCCTTTGGCAGCAAGCTAATGCCAACTCATTCTGCAGATGGGAACTGCCTCTCGGTCCTAGCAAGAATACAATTATTTTTATTTTTCCTACAAACATCTATTCTCCTCCTTTTTTCTGTTTTCCACCCCTCTCTGGTCTCTTTCCAGCACTTGACAAACAAGTGTGTTCTGTGCTTGTTTGGGTAGCTTTCAACAACTCTGTTAGGTTTCTGAGCAAGCACACTTCCCAGGCTGCACTCATGATTTCTGTGAAGATGAAGAGATGATGGTGACACTATCATCCTATGTTCAGTCTTTCAGGCTATCAGCCCTCATACTTAGGGAGGACAAAATGACCTTAAAGAAGGTGTGAATAAATATGGTTTGAGATTTACCCTTTTCCAGTTGCAACTTTTTCATTTTTTCTTTTTCTCATTTTACAGAATCCTCTGTTGGATCAAATACACAGAATATTTCTGCAACCCTGCTGCAAAGTACTGCCAGGAGCAACAAGAAGTAGATTTAAAGAGTCAGGTGAAGTTGACCTTTTCGTGTTAACAGACGTAACTCCAGGGTAAGTTTAATCCTCCCAAGATGTCTGAGAAAAAGCAGTGTTTCCCCCCATTCAAGAAGTACCCATGTTCAATGTAGGTACTGTCAGGATATGCAGCCAAGACAAGGGAGATTATCGAACTTTTAATTGAGACAACAATGTCACATTGTTTTATAGGTAACTGATGAAAATTTTGTAGCAGTTTTTCAGGATGTCCTGTGTGGGAGATTAAGTCCTGAGAAGCTGAGTCTTTCTGTAGCCAGATTATACCAATGTTAAGGGCTGTTACAAAAAACACTTCTTCAGTGGTAGTTTGCTCCCCCCACCCAGCAATATGGCTTCTGTCAGCCTTGTCCTATATAATCTTGTATAAAACTTGCAATGAGTCAGAGGAATTCATGAGAAAACCACAAAGGTCTTGCGCAGAGAGGGGAACTTTTACTATCCGAACGGTTTCCTGTTGTCATACAACTTTTATACCATCTCTATTGCTTCCAGTCCAGGTTTTCTCTCTTGTCTTTTCCCTTGCCAAGTGAAAACTTTCCTATTTGTTTGAAACGGTGGGAGTCTGGAGAAGAAGGACCATGGAAATGATGCATTGCCAATTTATATGTTTCTGGCAGGCTTATTTTTTCAAGCACCTCTTCCTGATACTTCTCTGAAATTCATTGTTGAGATTTCCTACTTATTGCCAGTTATGAATGCAGTTATTAAATGGGATAAGTATGATCCTTACTTGATGGAAATCAGCACAGCCCACAAAACTTATAAAATGGGCAGTGTTTTTGTCAACTTCAAGGCCAGAGCATGTACCAGTCACTCCAGCTTCTAAGGTGTGAGTTACTCAGAAATCCCATCCAGTAATCCTTGCAATAAGCCAAATAAGCCAATGGCTTTACAGAGGTTCATAACCTTACCAACATGCTTTGCAATGTAAACATTTTATTTACCAACCAGGTAATTAGAGAGCTCATGACCAATTTTCAAATTTTGTGGTTCCTCCAAAGAGAAGAAGGAAGAGGAATGATTATCCACGTACTGGACCATTTTGATTGTGGATCATGGAGTTATATGTTGCTTCCCATACCCTTCTAGGCCATAGGATATACTAATTTTTTATTTATCGCAGCCGTAATAAGGCATCTTGCAGAAGATGGAACAAGGAACCCAATCACTGGAAATCCCTTCCTGGCAATGGTCAGTCATTGCAAGCCCACACCTACTCAGCAGCAGCCTTTCATACCTTTTGTTTATATAGTTTGGCTGATTCATTCCCCAGGAAAAGTCATTGATTTGCACTTACGTGACCCTTTTCCTCCTGAGAGGTGTCAGAGAGCCGTTAACAGCCAAAGTCCTTGTCTTCGCTTTAGCATAACTTGGCTTGGCTCCCGCCTGCCTTGCCACAGCTATGACAGAGGACGTCTGTCTGCGACACACAGTTGATTCTGGTCTCTTTTTCTCTGGGTTCGATAGTGTAACTCCTCAGCTTTCCCATTGCCTGACTTGAGGGAATGTATTTAGAGCAAGTTGGCACAATCTCTGTCTTAGTGGAAAATCGAGTGCCAGTTCTTCCAAGTTTTGGACTGAACTTAACACTCATCGCAATTTAGGAGACAACCCTAATAGTCCTCAGGGCAACCCAAGGGAGAACTTGTTCCTGCAGTGTCCTTGAGAATCCTTATTACCGCGATGAGAGGGAACAGCCCCATCCCACCCTCTGGGCTGATGCTACCTTATCAAGATGCCCCTATTCCTTCCCCACAAGCCCCTCCACATCCTCAAATTTAATGCAGACTAAGTTCTACTTTCAATACTTATATGGTCCTTGCTGCCGCCAAGAGATGGGTTCTTTGTTCTGAATCTGATGGAAATTTTTAGTACTCTTAGAAAACAGTGCCAGCTGGAATATTTGCTCTCTGTGTGTCCAGCAAGCAGCATTTTCCATTTCCTCAGTAAAATCCTCTTGGCTACAGCGAGCGCTGCAGGAACCCACACACTCATGCAAATGAGGAATGACACAGATTGGGATCTTGCAGACTGGAGTTGCAGATTTGAGGACAAGGAACAAAATTGGAGGCTTCAGAAGATGAGGTTCATCTCCTCCAGGTGTCAGTCAGGTCATCATCTCTCAACTTGGTGACGTTATACAGCAATAATATATGTGATTTGTGCAGGCAGGCTTTGCAAGCAGCACTCTTCCTTTTATCAGGCAACTGCTTTTCTTGGTGCGGGCTCATGGATTTCCAATAGTATCTATGAAAACAATCTTGTTTTGGAAAAACTTTTGGAGTAATAGGTTTGAGGCTTTCTGGATAGGATACTCAGCCAATTCTCAGTTGTTGACAGAAATAACTAATTACATCATTTGCATATATTTCTAATTCATGGCTTGTCATTTCCTGTTTCCTATTTTAGAAAATCAAAAGTCCCTGATTTAGGGCCAGATTCTCAACTCTTTTGTTACTGAAGATACACCGATTTACACTAGTTATGAACACAGTGTGCAGATTTTCTTTGGTTTGGAGGGGGGTTTTATGCTTTTGGCTTCTTGGGTAAAATATATTTTGTCAAAGAACAACCTGGGAGTGAGATACAGCCTTACTGATAGTCATACTTAGGCATAACATGCCATCCGTCATTCCGAGCTGTGCACTCCCTGTGCTCTTGCACACGAATGCGAAGAACCTGGAAAATGCCCAGTATGTTGAATTTTGGTATTCACTGGTGGAGCTGATGACCCACATAGACAAAACTGGAATCCAGGGCAATGACGCTAATAACCAAACTATTTTTTCAGCATAGTCTAGTTTTGACAGAGACAGACATTATTCTGGTCCCGTGGAATAGATAACACTGAAGATCTAGGTCCCAGTTTTTCCCAACCTGTGCAAGATCCCCAGGATGCTGGACATCAGAGCCAGCTTGAGCAAGACACTATAAAACCAGCTTGATGTCATGCAGATATGACGTCTCTCAATCATCAACTACTGTTAGAGCTTTACACTTACAGCTCTGCAGTATCCAAGGATTTTGCCTACATCTCCTGCTAGTCTTGTGCCCTTAGTCTATCTCAGCTTCCAAGATGCAAACTGATGATATTAGCATACCTCTACTGTGCAAGGATATAAGGATCTTTTCAATAATGCAGGGTGGTGTAAGATGCTTGAACCCATCGCAGGGTGCAATGGGGCAGCGAGACTAACATCAACTCCTGCAGACCAGCAAGGCTGAAGGAGGTCTCACAAAAAAACAGCGTGAGCAAGGAAAATCTGCTCAGATACCTGCTTAGCCATGCTTGTTTCTCAGTGTGGGTAGCAACCCTAAAAATTACATGGGGGCTATAAACTTGTACTCCAAAAACTTGAGAAAGCAACTCAATGAGCAGTCTTGTCGGTGTTAGCAGCAGTGACGATGCTCTGACCCCGAGCAAGGATGGCTCTCCAGGGTGGTAGTCTTCAATAAAGGAGCACTTAGAGTGTTACCCTGTCTCACTTTCTAGCAAAAGCTTCAAAGCCACATTAGAGCAAGGAGGTTTTTTAAAAAGGGTCTGGACCTGATTCCCACCTGCTGACAGCTGCTGTAGAGAGAGCTCTGCTCAGTTTACCCTGGCTAAGACTCTGCCTCATCTATTTTCCCCCACCTCAGTCAAAATCAGCTCCAGCAACAGTTTGCAAAGGAGTATGTGACAAAGTTTCAGTGTTCTTTAGTGGTTTTTTTTTTAATATGGACATTAACATTGCTATCTAATTGCAAACTGATGAAATGCAGCCCCAGTTGCAGATTATGGTCTGCCAAAACGACAGACCTCTCTAACTGCTCTGTTTACCTCTCCAGAGCGCTGCGGGGAGCCCCGCATATACGCAGGGAGTTTTGTGGGTGAAAAGCACTGGGGAAGCACAAGGCATTATTGTATTCTGTAGATGCATTTTGCCAGGCTTTGACCTTTCAGGTTCCTGCTTAATGTCTCCTCCTTGCAAGCAAGAGAAAAGAGTTAACATTGCACTCTTGCTTTTCAACCTCAGCAGAATAATTTTAACAGGGCATGAAGAGAATAAGCCTCGTCGCTTCCTTCCTTTAACCTTTAAAGGGAGTTTTGTCTTTCCATGAACTCTGCTTCTGCTTTGTAATTTGAACTTGCTATTAGCAAAGTGGCGTTTTAAAACTGATTCAGGTTTCTGATCAAAGATGCTGATGGTTGAAAAGACCTGTGTCACTAAGCCCTCTCCCTGGTTCAGTTGGTGTTATTTGCTGAGGTCTCAACAGATTGTCCTTCTTGGTTTTCTCATTGATCTGTCTCATTCCTTGTTTCAGTACCTTTTTCAGCCAAGGGTATATATATCACCTCTCTCTTACTCCCACAGAAAAAAATCCTCTACATCCACGGGTTCTGTACTGATCTCAGACCATGACATTCTCTCATTTTCCACTCTGCACTCACAGCTAACCGTAAAGCAGTTAGGATGAGAGACGATGAACGCTCTCAGGAACATGAGAATGCTTGTGTTGTTCAGCTCCATGTGTTTTTGTGATATTTGACAAATTCTTATTGCACGTGATCCCTTCCTTGATTAGTACTGTGTGACTGAGGAGCTTGGAGACTTTTGAAAGACTTTTCTGTTTGCATTTCTAGGTACCTAAACACTCCAGAAAACCTCATCTTTGCTTACATATGTCACATGCTAAGGTAGTGTGCTTTAACTTGATTGTAGAAATTTGCAGTCGCAATTCTTTTCTTTGATTTGACTCAGATTTCAAACTTATCCATTGATTACTGTAGTATTCCTCCTGATTTACACTCATGAAACTTGGATTAGCGCCTAAAATGATAGATTCTCCTTAGTAACTGGACTGAATCATCTAAACTCTTCTCTCAGTTATTTCCTTGTAAATATGAGTTCACTGTCCAGATTCAAGTGGGGTTCATTTAGATTTGGGCTAGAGCAGTTCAGAGCTTACAGACCCCCCCATATGAATCTGGACACCTATTGATGTGATCGGTAAAATTCCCCTTTACTTCAACAGAGCCAAGACCTCACTACTTATAACTCAATTAAATGTTTCAGAAAACAGCAGGGATCAGTCGGTGATCCTCAATGATTATAAATGGTAGCATGTAATAGATTTCAATACAGTTGCACTTATGTAATACCAAGCTGGATAACTATGCTTATTAATGTCTTTAAAAGAAGTTGAAGACACCATCTATTTACTTACAGTTCTCTGCAACTACTTTCTTTGGTGCCAGAAGGCTAACACTGGTGTTGCACATCATGGTCTTTAAAGATGCTCCTTTGCCAGTTGTACATGGTCCATAAGATGGTAGGAAGATGCTATCAACTTTCTTTTGCTGCTTGTACACTATAGACAGAGATTAAGACCACATCTCTAACTGGTGGAACTTCTCAGCTCTTCCCTCCCCCCAGTCATCAGCCTTTCTAAAAGTGGCAGAACACCCAGTAAGAGGAGATGGTTGGTTGATTGCTAAATGTTCCCTCCAAAGGGATAACACTTCTGCTCCTCAGCAAATCCAGGAGACAATGGAGATGAACCAGCCGTGGAGTCAGCTCTCTTCTGTCTCCTGGTTAGACATTGTCCATGAAAGCACAGTCTGAAGCGTGAACTCTTCAGTGCAAAGACCATATGTCTTTGAAAGACTGGAGAGTGCTAGCTCTCCTAAATGAGTGATAATGTTTGGATAGAAGAAAGACAGAAGAACAATCCAATTAGGAGAAAGTGGAGGTTTGGGTGATGAACAGAAATAGCTGGGAGAGATGCACTGAGGTGCTGAGGGAGTGAAGTCTGGCGGTGGCAGAGCAACCATAATGTGACTCTCAGAGGCAAGAAAAACACAGTAACATAGTTCTCACCCTCCTGTTCTTTTCTAGAAGTTTATTATATTGAACAGGGCCTTTTCTCAGACCAAACTGCATTTGGATTCTTGGAAATTTGACAAAAATGTCTCCTGAGAACTGGCCTGTTTCCTCTCTTTCCAAGCTGACCTTTTAATGAGGTCTCATTGTGCTTCCATAAGCTGAGAACAGAGTGTACGAGACCAGCACAAGATGTGCATTGTCTTTCTAGGATTTCTCGTCTGGTTCATTCTCCTGCATATTTCTATTTTCTAGGGGCCAAATCCCAGAACAGTTGTCTTTATCTTCAATGAGAGGTGTTGTTCTTTGAGGAACCAACAGAATGGATCTACTTACTCTTAAAACTACTGCTATTCTCAGAGGTCCAAAAATAGCCACCTATTCACTGCATCTTCTTTCATGACTTAGCACAAGTCTTTCACTTGGAATATTTGCTTGTTTGTTTGTTTTTATCAAACAAATAAAGGGAATGGGAGCATTGGTTGTGTTCCTGAAATAAGGTTCACAAAAATCTTTTGATCTGATCCATAACAAAGTATTCTGTGGGGTTTTTTGCAATACAAGACCTAATCCTGGTATTATTCTAAGGATGCATCAGCAGATGCTAGAAGGAAAGACTAAATCAAAGGCTACCATTCTATGGATATTTAGGATCATACTAGGAGTGGAGAAGAGGGCTTGTATTCAGTCTGTTTCATCCCAGTTGTTATACACACAGCAAAAAACAGAGTAGCAAAGTCCCTGGCCCAAAAACTTGACATCGTAAATGGAGGAGATTGAATGGGATGGAAAGTTAGCCAGGCTCCTTGATGGAAGGATTTGGGAGTCTCTTTCCTTCTCTGAGGACTGTTCAATCCTGCCAGGAGACTGTGAATAAGTAGTAATGGCACAGAGTAGCTTTCCTGTCCGAGGTCTGGATAGAGAAATGAAGGAAAATCGCCTTATGGTCAACCTAAGCTTCTGAAGAAGGGAGAGCAGTGAATAAATCTATGCTCACTATCTCATCTCCACCCTGAACATGTTGTGGCTACTAAAGGTGTGTGCCAGAGCTAGGAGCTTGGTAGCAGAAGGAAGCTTTTATATCCTCCGTCAAGCTCCTGAACAGAGAGCATTATGCCAAGGGATTTAGAAAACCTACTCTACCTTAGGCACTTGCAGGCTGATGCAGTTACTCTTCTTTGGCACGCTGAGCACAAGGGAGATTACTACTCAGTTATCTCTTCTTCCATCTAAATTACCACAACAAGATCCAGTAGCTGGGGTGGGGGAGAAGAAACAAGGTCACAAATTTCAGTGATGGGGATAGTTAAGGCAAACAGCAGGTTCTGCCATTGCTGAAATGCTTAATTATATTATTACTTTATTCAAAATGAATTGTTTTAACTAAGCTGGAAAATGACGCAAGATTTACTGAGTGGCCTGTATTAGACTGGGTGGTGATGGACTTGAAATTGATAGCATGGTCACAGGGACCTTATTCAGTAAATATAACCATGCTGGGGACCCACGTAGCACACGTCTAACAGAGGGTCACAACACTGCACTGCTGTGCTGCAGGTGCAAATTCAGCCCTTGTGCTACTGGATGTTTAATCAAAAAGCTCAGACCCAACATGTATATATTTTCTAACAGTTCCTTGCAGCTTAGCTTGAAAAGACAAGGAGTAGAAAATAACTGCTTGAGAGGAGACAGGCATTCACGCTCCTGTTCCTCATGATAAGTGACAGAACGTGAAGTGTTCATACTCCTGCTAATCATGATAAAGCAGAGCTGGGAGCTTGTAAGGTTTTGAAAAGTGGAAGCGATAATATTTCATAGATGTGCTCACACACATATAATCCTTGTTATAAGACCATTTCTTTTGGTCTGTAGTTCTCAGCAACGACTTTAACTGAACAAAATACATTCACCTGCAGAAGAAAATAAATAGCTTGGTACAACAGGATGATGGCCTGGGGTTTTCCAGGCTAAGACAACAGACAACTTATGACTTCTTGCTATAACTCCTCCCAATCTCTACCATTGCAAAAAGGTGCGGATTCAGCCTGGCAGGTCAAAGGAGATAGGACATGCTAACAACAACTGCCCTAGCCTGCTGTGTTGCTAGGTTTGAAAGAGACCTTTACTATATAGATGTCACATTCGTAAGAGCAACCCAGTAAATGTTTAGTGGATGTCTTCAGACGGAACCGCAAGGACAGTTGGAAGTCATGAGGCAGGATTTGTAGGGCTGCTCAGGCCAGAGACTGGGCTGCCTGAGGCTTTCCAAAGGCAGCTGGCACATCTAGCTAGTTGGAAGAGAAAACAGTCCCCAGACACACCAACAGTTCAGCTCTGCACAAATACAACTCCTGGGGAACTTTGAAAACTGGATTCTAGTGTTGTCTCAAGTCAACAGCTAATTATTGCTCTGTATAAAGTCCCTGAGATGGTAAAATATGAGGGACTGAGACTATCCATCTTCTGGTTGCTCCAGATAAGGATAACAGGCTTAATAGAGTTGGTACTGAGTTACTATATTTAGAGATGCAAAAGTTTACCCACTAAAGATATTTCTTGTGCATATATTTTATTACTTTCGTTATGCACTTAAAATAGAAAGTTTATGATCCGTGCTTTTCTGTGGAAGCAAGAATTAAATCGCATTTATAATGACTTCCCTCCTTCTTCCATGAGCCTCTTACATATTATTTGCTACAGGAACAAGCGAAACTCATTTGATTTTGTTAAGTATGTTCCTATAGACTTTAATTTTACTCTTTGCTTTTCTTCCTTCTGATGAGTAAACGCATCAATTTACATATATGAAAACACTACCTCTTCAGTCTCTTCTTCCTTTCTTCAGTTGAAACTCATTGATTTTCTCTAGATAGCTCCTCTGGGAGCTGCAGAGAGATCAATATTAGAAGAAAATGTGAGGTAGCTGTAACACCACCAAGTCTATAAAAAAAAAAAAAAATTCAGTATTAACTCAGACAATTTTCGCATGTGGTTGACACAAATGGACATTTTAAAAAGGTAAAGATCT
Source organism: Fulmarus glacialis (assembly GCF_000690835.1). Taxonomy (NCBI): domain Eukaryota; kingdom Metazoa; phylum Chordata; class Aves; order Procellariiformes; family Procellariidae; genus Fulmarus; species Fulmarus glacialis. Next base: position 23,107 of record NW_009219832.1, read on the forward strand.
ATTAATGTTTTCAAACATAGGTTAAAAATAAGAGGTAAACACACAAAAGTACACCATGTTAGCAAGAAACACTCCAGCCAAAATGAATTAAAGCAATGGCCATTAGGCCATTAGCTGTGTAAAAGAAAAACCCCGTTAAATTCAATGCTCAAAAGTTCCATTTCAGTTAATCCCTTTTTAATTAAGAGCATGTCTGGGCAGGTTGCTGCTACAGCCACGGACATCACATTGCCTTCATTTTGGAAGCTTTGTGAGGCAATAGCGCCAAAATTCTCCGGAGTTCAATTGTGAGAAAAGAAGGATTGTGCTTTATTACAATTGGACTCAGGAACTGGAAGAGAGGGAAGCAAAAACTCTTGTCTCTTGTTGGATATCCAAATTTTCGGTGCCACCTGAATGCAGAGGGTCACAGTAGCACGAGGAGGCTGATACCGCACTGATGACTTTTGTGCATGGATTAACTTTAGTGAGTGTAAGGAAAAGGACTGGAGAAACCAAAGAATGATAGAGACTGAGATGTGACCTATCCCCTGAAGATCTGTTTCCCTCCTTTTTGATCTGTTTAGAAATTGGGAATAAATATTTACAACATCGACCAGGCACCTACAGATTTCTATTAATTACTGGCAGAAACAAATAGATGTACTGATTTAATCATCATTGCAAAGTCTCTTGTGATTCCACCTGTATCCTATCCCGGTTGTGAACTGTCTAACAGTTAGACCCATTGCCTAAATGGTATAAACACTCCTGCATTGGTGGCTGTGAGTTCATGCCCTGTTTGCCTACAGCCACTCTCCCACTGTGAATGTACAATTTTATTTCAAAAGTATAACTGCTGTGAGTTTGACATAAAAATAGCTGGCAAAAGCTGCCTGGTACATTGTGACTCAGCCGCGGGGAGTAGGAAAACTTATTTAATACTAAATTAACAACAAAAAAGGAAACTGCTATGTTTTCCAGGTTTGACAATCAAGGCACTGGGCCAGTAAATATGATTTGGCCAAGACAGGACCACAGTTTCCCCTGCCCCCCGACACGCAGCACAGGAGCTAGGACACTGATTTTTAATTAACGGCACTAAAGACATAAGGACAAGTTTTCTGTGAGAGGGCAGCAAAGAAACAGGATTTCCAAATGAAAAAAGTCAGAGGTTTATGGAGGAGAAGGTTTCCTCCTTACTCAGTTTGGGAGGGCAAAACTCACTGAACCTTTTTTTGTGATACACACAAGTACTGCTGAAGGGATTGCTGAGAGTTTGTCTAATGCCTCTTCCTGCCAGGGAATAGTATCATTTCTACAAATACCCAAGCATACCTCATTCAACTTATACTTAGTGACCTCTAATGATAAAGACTTTCCAAAGCCAACTAGACTTAATTTTGAAGTTAAGGATTTGGCTTCTAGAATCTGCTTTCTGGCACTCTTAGATTTCTCCTGGTATCAACCAGTCCTTGCTTCTCCCATCAAATGTTGAATATGTTGGCTTGAAATCTGGTATTTTTTAAGAAATATATGTATAAGCTGCTGAAACATATTTTAAAGGTTATCTTTCCTTTTATGTAATTAGTGACATTTCATTACACTATAACATTTATCCAAGATGACAAATTTACGATGACAAGGGGTCAAGAAGATGTTTAACCCAGCAGAATGAAAAAAAAAAACCCAAAACCAACCAAAAAACACAAACCACAAATAACCAAAATGCAATAATATCAATTATTTTAAACAGGGAATTTAATATCCAACCTGAAGAAGAAAGCCTCAGCATTTTTCTGTCCAGCTAAAATCGATGTGTGCCCCAACAGAAATGCCAGCTGTAGGTTTTTAATGTAAAAGGTTTTGTCAAAAGGATATTTTTTTATACTTTTCCTTTCAATGAATTAATACATTCCCTCTTGACCTCTCTTCTTGCCTCCTCTGACATACTACTATCGACTTAGTGGAAAAGGAAGGGCTAAGGCTGACTTGCATTTCTGAAAGTCCCGCAATGATTAATGCACATAATGATGTATGCCTTGCCAAAAAAAGATTTTAAATTTTTTTGTGAATCATACAAAGGAAGCATATTCTAGTTTAGCCACATGACTCTTGCCCTGAAACATATGGGTTTTCTCCTCACCACTTTCCACTTGTATGCTGTGGCTACTTCAACAAAATCCTCTTTCTTAGCAGTTTACTGGGTCAAAACTCTTCCCTACAGATGGTCTGCTCACAGCCAGTGCAACTGAATTATCTATTCTGAGTAATTTGCCCAGCAGAAGACATGAATGCATAAATTATTGGCACCACCTATTGGCGAAAGAGGCAAATTATACAGGATTTGTAGGTTAGTTTAAATACTTTGAGTAAATATGGCTTCAAACGTTCCTCCTCCGTTATGATTTATTTTAACCATACAACCCAGAAAGACCTCTCAAGCTTTGCATTTCCCTGTGCCAGAGACAGCTTTGAGTTTGATCAAAGGATATGTCTACCACAGGACTACCACAACAGAGGAGGAGACAGGGCATGAAGCTACAGGTGGAGCAGCTCTCACTAATCTGAGTTTCAGGTTCTTCTAGGTACTTTTCCCCTAAGATGCAAGCACAGCTCTACAGGTTGTTTTCCACTCCAGCGCTGCAAGCACCAGCCACAGCTTGTCAATGAATCACAGATCAGAGTGGCCTCGGTCGCCTTTGGCTCTTGTGAGCAGGAAAAAAGCTGCGTGATACAGGACTTGCTGAGGCAGATGCAAAACCATGGGAGTCTCATGAGCAAAGCCCGGAATGGCCTGGTGTCTTTGCATAAGATGATGATGTGACGGTGACTGCAGAGATCGAAAACATGATTTGAAGGCAGAAGCACCTGCATTTTCACTTCTTGTGTTCATCCTGATTTTTGTTTCTCTGATAAGTTGTGGCTAGAAAATATCTATGGTCTTTTGACTGTGAAACACAGCTGAGTTGAGTTGTTTGTGACGACCTCCATAGAGCACAAAGTAGTGGAAGGGATCTGAAAATGCTTCAGGAGTTTTGAATCATTTCCTGTCAAGAAGTTCTGACTTGAATTATCCATATTAGGCTGGAAGAAATGTGATGAAAAGCTTCGGGGCCATGGGACATGCTGGTTCTTTGGGGCTACTGGCGAACAGATTTCTTTGAATGACTTGCATTTTCACTGAATAAAAGAGAGGGGGAAAGAAAGAATGGCATTTTGCTTCAGATTACTTTTTCTCAAATCCCAAAGAGTTGTTTTGTGATTATATTAGCCCTAAGTAATCTACTGAGAAGAATTTTTAGCTGCTGGTGTGGTAAACTATGCATTCAGGCAAGAACATTGGATTTTGGTTCAGCATGGACTAACTGAAATGTGGAAGGGGTTTGCCGGATGCTTTAGTGCCATCACAACTCATCCTCTGAAGTTTCCTTGAGTTTTGTTTCTTTTTGACTTCCTAGACTTGGAAAAACACTGGTATGGGTAAATCCCTCTACCTTCTCCTTCTGAAATCTTTTAACTAGAGGGTATCTGCCTCAGGATTCTGGTGCTCTTGGTCGTGCACGAGTTGATCATCTCATGGACATCATGCATGGACAAAAGTCATCCTTTGTTGTTATTATCTTGCCCAGCAGGATGGGCTCCTGTACTCCAGTTCTTGGAAATAGTAGGAGTAAGTGAAGACACTTGATGGACACAGAAAGACTCAGACAGACTTTCTGAAATGTATAAAGCACTGCTTGATCTATCTAAAGGCGTATCTAGACACTGCCATGACCAATCATTACAATATCTGAGTACTTATACTCTGTGGAGAAGGACTGACTATGATACCTAGCAAATAGCTAAGGTCATACACCTTCATTTATTTTTAAAGAGACTATTGTTCTACACATTCTGAGATGAAAATTGATTGTGGTCAATTTTAGCAAAACTAGCACATGCATGAGGCAGTGCTAATGGTAGAGCAATTTTCATTTGCCAGTTGATTGTACTTACCTGCCAGAAAGAACATTAATAAAGATGTCCCATCATATATGACCTTCTGCTTTGTAAAAGTGAGAGGGTAACTTCAGCTTTCAGACGATCAGTTTTCACTTGAAAATACACCTTTGTCTATGGGCTTCAGCTGCAAAACACAACCCAATTATTTATTTATAGTGAGCGTCTATTGTCTTTAGACAAGTTGAAAATAAAATATAAAAGCTTGGAGACTGAATGTAGAAAGTGTCAACTTTTATTATTATTATTTAGATTTATAAGCCAGCCGGTAATCCACAGATTGCCATCACTGTGTGAATCCTGTTTAAATGAACTGAGAAGAAGAAAGCAGGAATTTAGCATTTCCTCGATCCAACAACTAGTAGGATACCAAGTCCTTTTCCTGACGGCTCCCATGCTTAGGGACACTTAGGGCATCCTGCATAGTTTGCACCCGTGACACACAGCAAAGTACTACGCTTATATGATCCGACCAGCACATCATCTGATTAAAGGTCTGCAAAAAAAGAGATGACTGTATAGAGGTAAAATGTCAACGAAATCTATTTCTCCAATTTGGGTTTGGTCTGCAACGTGGACTTTTAGGGGTAGGTGTGGTACGGATGATAGTCCGTCCATAGCCTGACGTCCTCCATGAGGACAGAACGGACCTGCCATGCAGGAAGCAACAATTGTTCTGGAGCGTGTCTTATCTGGTGGGGACTGGCAGGGTCTATTTTAATTGACATTGACTGTGGGCAGCCAGTTCCAAATAATTCTGATCAGATGGTGGCAGATGAGTTGTATGGATGGCCGTTCCCAGGAGTCTGCAGCTGTTTAAATAGCCACCCTGCGGGAGCCACAGCACCACAGCTATGTTTGACATTATTACACCGCAGCAGGGACAGGGAGAGCCATGGGGACAAGGAGTCCTTCCCGCTTCCTGGCTTCCATAGATTACTTTAATTGGTAAAACTATGCTCCTGTCACTGGAGAGGACATGTCATAAAACAAAACATGAACAAAATCCTGAGCCTAAGAATTCGTTTGCCCTGAGGCTCAACAAAACCATTCTGGGTAAAGCTGTGTCTACAGGGAGTCAGAGCACCAGCAGCGAGAGGAATCCCTTGGAAAGGGGACAGGCTTGTCACACCTCTCAAAGGGGGACATAGTAAATAATCCCTATGGCTTCCTGCCAGCCTTTTTTTCCCTAGTGATTTTTGGCTTTTCCTTCTGAACAAGTACGTGCATCCTCAGTGCAAAGTCATCATGTTTTTAGGGTGAGAGAAAAATAAAACTGTTTTTCTGCCTGTGTGTGTATGTACACATATATGTGAAAGCAAGGGACACTATTCTAATAAGGTGCCTTTTTCCTGCTTTCACACTGAATTCAGTTATGACAAGAGTGAATGCACTATTGAAAGTGGTACTTAGCAGCTCTCACACTTTCAAACACATCTGTTTTTTCTAAAGTTAATTGATAAAATTTTTTACAGGAACAAATCTGATTTGTGACTGTACTTTAACAAGTGCTGTTAAACATGCTGCTTTAAACTAAATCTGTTTATGGAAGCCTGTTTTATCTGTGCTAGAGATGGACATGATACACTTTACAATTTAAGAACAGAGAGAACTAGGATTTGAAGATAAACTATACTCTCCATATAGTAAGCTAACAGTCCCCTAGACACTGTGTTTCATAGAGCTAATATTAATTCCATAATAGATGTGAGGTAAAAATCATCTTTAGGTGCTCAGAAGAGAAAGTAATCCTAAGTACAATCCTGATATTGCCTGCAGTTGTTCTAGAAATATAATTTAAGCTTACTCTCCAGCATCTCTGCGCTACTCTATTCTGTATAAAATCAGAAAAGAAATTCAGACCTTTTTGCCTTTAAATTTGCTGCTGAATGGTAACTACTGTTCTCCTGAGCCTACCTGCCTGATTTCAAACCAGCTGATTTTCCTATCGAAAGGGCCTTTGGCAGAGTGTGCTCAGGTCCCGTTCCTCAAGTTTCAACACAGCCTGAGCAGGTCTTCACTCTTCAAGCATCACACTGCGCAGGGTGAGAGGGTTTCTTCCACCTCAGTTTTCCTCCACAATACCCAGCCATTCCCCTTTCCAAGCTCAAAGGGAAAGAATTTATTTTTCCAGTTTCTCCATGTGGCTCTGAGACCCTTTCCCAGTCTCCCAAAGATCTCTGCACTGGACAGTAAGACAGTACAGTAGAGCTGCTCTCCATATATACACACTCCTGATCTTGTGTGGAAGTTTCCAAGGAGCTCAAGCAAGACCCTGTAACCTGAAATCAGAAAAAGTTCAGTAATTAATATGTTTTAAAGCCTGGCTTTGAGCTTGCTACTCACTGAACATTAGCAGGAAAGCACACATGTGATCATGTGTGGCAAATATTTTATACCTGTGAAACTGTTAATAAAACTTTCCAGAAGCTGGTTTGGTTTGGTTTGGTTTTTCCCAACAAGCAGAGTCCCAGAGATGAAGCAATGTCCATAATTTTTATTTCATTCATGTATTTCTTTTTTTAGTTTAACTTTGCTTAAAAACTTTACATATCTTCAAGATTAGTTCGCTGAAAGCAAGACTTGATCAACAGTTGCTTTGTCCAGTGTCTCTCTGATAAACTTGGTTGACGGGTATCTAACTTTCTCTCATTCATATGATAAACGAAGGCGAAACAGAATGGTCTTTAATGTAAAAGGAAAATGGTGTATCTGACAGTCTTTAGACTGCAGATCCATGTCACAAAGGCATGGGAGAAGTCATCCCAACATCTCCATGTCTCCCACTCTATAAGAGTTCACTGTATAAGAAGTTCCCATGACTGGAAACCCAAGTTTCATTCCATAAGGGTTTACTTTGGAAAGCAACTTGTTCCTGCAGCTTGTGTCCGTGTGATCTCTTCCAGCTTCTAAGTGCAACTTGGTTTTATTCCAGCAAATGTTGCTAGATTGAAAATCCAAGAGCGAGAGATTTCCTGCCCTTCTATCACATAATTACAGTCGGATGGAGACAGAATTGGTGTTTGCTCTCCAAGCTGGCTCCAACGTTTGCATCTCCAACATGGACTGGCCAATATTTAGCTCCAGGCTTTCCAACCTATTTGTGGAGCATAGGAAGGACACCACGTAATCATAATCAATCCTTTAAAACTTACTAGATAAAAAGGTATAAATAGCCATTGGAACAGGAACTGGAAACCAGCCTCCGCATTTCAGGTGATGGCCCTATTGCTTTGGCTAGCAGATGGCCTTCCTGCCACCCCTCTTTGGTCCAGAGGACATTTAATCCCAGATCTGCTGCATAAAGGCTCGGTTTCAGCATGACAGGCAAAGAATACTCTCCTCTGTGTCCCCAACACGTAGGCTGTCTACTGACAAAGTCATTAGTGGAGCCTCGTGGGAGAGTTTGAACCTCCACAGATGATAGGGGCTGGAAGGCTTTCCACCTCCAGAATATACTTGAAAGGGGGCAGCAATTATCTCCTCTTTCTGCAGCAGCCAAAGAGAGCAGGTAGAGCCTGTTTCATTCTTTTAAATGCAAAAATGTACACATTAGTGCTAGAAGAGGTGGTCCAGTTAGTAAGGGTCTCCTTCTATATAAGAGCCACACACCAAACCTATGGAAAGGGAAGAGTTTAAGACACGTCGGAGTTTATTCTGATGTCTACCACCCTCAGTCTGTCAAATGTTGAATATCCCTTTTGGAGCCATGTCTTTTTCCTGAACATATTAGGGCTCTGAGGCTGAAGGGACCAGCTCAGGAGTCAGGAAACTCCAAGTTAGGTGTTGTGACTGGTGTTCACTTCACCTATTAATCTCCTTTTAAAGTAGGCCTTCTGTCAAAGACTATCATCTAACCTAAGGTTTGTGTAGAAAGATGCTCTTCCAGGGTACAACTGGTTGTACCCTAAGTTAGGTGAAGTACTGCTACTGTCTAGAGGTTTCCTTCTCTCTCTCCCCGCTCACTCGGCCTCTCAAAGATTATATCAGACCCAGTATCTTACGTCAAGAAGTTTTACTTTACTAAAGTAAAGTTTTACTTTACTTTACTTTACTTATGTCAAGATACATCCTACTGAGAGCACCTAACTTCTGCTGATTTAACCCTTTAGCTTGTTGAATGAGGCTTTTATAAAAATGGAAGAAATGACTGAGCTCACCCATATTTTTGCCTGTTTTCTCTATTTAGATGGCAATTTTCCCCTGGTAGGGTTGTCTTTTAGTAAGTGTGTTTCTAACTTGCTGGCACAATGGCATCTGAATCTTTGAATCTTAGAAATCTGACAGGCTGGAGATGTGCCTTTGTCACTTATAACCTGTTCTGTTTTTAAAAAAAGACATTTTGCTTTTAGCTTTCCTATAGCCTTCAGTTTGTCTCAAAAATGATACATCCAGTCTTTTGCAGTGGGCACTTTAATAACACAAATGACACGCTATCCAATGAACGGTGATTATGGCTGTTCCCAAGTCTCCTCCCTCTCCATTATCTGTTGATCTGCTTTTTTATTAAAGTTCTGTACCAACCGAAAACCACAGAGTTCCAGTGGGTGAATTTTAAATGGGTGTATCAGATGGAAAATATATATTTCCAGTCAATTTACTTTTTTTAAAAGAGATACAGCACACATTTTACGATGCAAAAGTTCACACAGGACACAGGAAATAGAGAAAAATGTTTCCTTCCCACTTCAGCGCAGGAGCTACACAGCGTGTTCCAACTCAGAGAACACGCAAACAATGTTCAGTCTTCAGGCAAGGTCAGCAAAGCAGATGTGACTTTAAGTTTACCGCTTTTATAGCGTGAGAACAATCCCCGGATAATGGAAAGACCTTATGGGGAAGCCATGGAGTTTGCTAAGCCTCTTGGCTAAACGCATCATGATTCACTGTTTGCCATTTCCACATTGCTCAATGCTCTTGGGACTGCTGGAGCAGCAATGATTAAAAAAAAGAATCACTTTGAGATAAATATCTTTAAAGATTGGAGGGGGAGGGGAGAAGAAAACACCAAGACTCCAGGGCTGCCATTGCAGTCCTCCACCTCCTATTGAGTGTAGATCACTTTGAAGGATGCCTTGCTCCCCATGGACAAGTTGCATTACTAAAGAGGTGTGAAGATCATCCTAGGGTGAGATACATCCTAGTTAACTCCTAGATTTTCAGCCACTCTCCCAGATTTTCAGCTACTCTTGGCTCTTCCATTGGCAGCTGTGAGCTGAGACCTCTAGCATAAAAACTAAATGTACACATGGCCTTTGTGTTTGTTTAAGTGATTTCAGGTTCAACATTTAGTTTATTGGAGTCTTGATCTTAGACAGAGATTTCGGTATTGTATTTCAAAGAGGACAAGGAGATGAAAACATGAATTAATGTTAGAGCAAAAAAGCAGGGCATTTTCCTTGGAACCTTCTCACAGACATTTCAAAAAGTGAGACCTGTCCAAATAAATATACAGCTCACTGACGGCTGAAGATTATCCATTTGTAGTTCATTAGTGTTTTATCATAATAAAAACATTAAGGAGATAGTATTCCCTTTCAAATTTTTTAGAGGGGGAAGAGCAATAACATTGTCAAGTGATGTATGTGACAGAGTAAGTTAACCTTTGTAACTCTGACCAAGGTCAGGTGACTAAGGTTGGGAAATAGATTTTAATCTCCCTCTATCATGTGGGTGCTAGAATTTGCTGGATGTGGATCTCACTAGTGCACAGATGTGAATCAAGCTCTAGTTTTCTGCTAATCTGCTATTCTGTAAAGTAGTAATGAATTGGAAGCTGAAACTAGCAGAACTCCAATGTGACATTATATAGCTGGGGTTTTTCTCTAAGCATACTTAATCACTAGAACAAACATCCACCAAACGCAGTTACATTCTCCTTCATGCAGGAGTCTCTGAACTGGTAGTCTATGTTTTCCTCGAAAAAAAATTAATTAGAATTGAAGAATCACTGGCTATTGCTTGAGGTCTCCGCTTTTTGTCAGCAATCAACCTAACCAGTTTAGCTGTATTTATTCTGCAACTGAGGAAAGTAATGGATTTAAATTCATTATTCCCTTAGTGAAATGCACGTCTGTGCAAATTAGTATAGAAAACTAACTAGCAATGACCCTTCATCCAAGATACATGTCATACTTTGAAAGTAATTTTACCTTAGTCCAGGTTCTGGAGCACAGATATCCACCTTACAGGAAAATAACCACAGGTAAAATTATGACAAATAACCTTTCTGCTAACTCACCTGTTTTTCTTACCTGGTCTTCTGCTGTACTTACCTTCTAGCCTCAGTTGATTTTCCCAAGATGGGATGCTGAAGCAACCTTGTAAGGTAAAGTGGAAAAACTTGCCAGCTTGTGCATGTGCATTGCAGTCAACTATTCTGTGAAAAAATAGGCAATTTAAGCCTTACAGGACTGAAGAGCTTTCAATTAATTCTCGTTCTTTACTCACACAAATTTTAACAGAGGGATTGGCGCTCAGTTGCCTTGCTCCAGAAAGTGGGCCCACGGTTGTAGTGACTGAAAACCTCCTAAGCATCTTTAAAAGTTTTAAAGTCAGAAATCTGCTCTGTGATTAACTCATAGCCTTTCAGTTGATGTCATGAAAATAGTTTTATTAAAAAGTAAAAATCTTTATTTTACCTCCACTCCATGCTAGAACAAATAGAAATCCAGAATTGTTAGCTTTGGGCATTTATTTAACTTTTGCACACTGTTATGGGGTTTCTTTTGCATTTAGCAGTAAGGAGTGAGATTCACTTTGACTTTAAGTACACCAACTCCTTCAAAGTCGAACTCCTGAAAAAATGCATCATCATTTTCTTCATCTTCCATTCTGGAGTGATCACAAGAGTAACTTTGGAAAACACACAGCACTGAAAAGACCTTGCCTTGAAAGCAGTCAGGTGAGTTCAGAATTAGCTTTCCCCAGTATGTGCTTGACCAAAAAAGATGTACCACAGCAGCTGTTCCTCCTCCTGCTGTTCTCCTATTTTGAAGGATATAGGGGGGTGGAGGCGGATTTTGACATTAAGCAAAAGGTGTGCCCAGGTGGAGGACCTCCTGCGGTGGCTGAGCTGCAGGAGGCGGTGAGAAGGCTGTGTATCATCAGGGAGCCAGAGAAGGAGTTAGATAGCTGGTTCTAAGCGCAGTCTGCAGTGGGCCAAACAGCCCACGGCCAAACAGCCAAAAACTCCCCCACCCCCCCACAGAGAAGGGAGGGGGGCCAATAACGCAGAGGAATGGACGGTTGCAATGGCAAGGACCAGCAGGAGGAAGACACTTCCCCTGAAGCCTGAGGTGCCCTTGCAGAACCGCTTCCCCGCTCTGCAGGCTGAAGAGGAAAGACCTGTCACACCGGGAGAGATGCTGGAGCTGAGTAAGGCAGCCCGACCTGCCCTCACATAACAACCAGCGCAACTAAGAAAAGGCGACGGGTGATAGTAGCGTGCGACTCTTCTGAGAGGTTCGAAGGCACCCGTTTGCTGAACTGACGCGCTCTTTAGAGAGGCGTGCTGCTTACTGGGGGTTCGTATCAGGGATGTCACCGAGAGGCTACCAAGCCTTGCACAATCCGGTGACTATTATCTTCTGCTGTTGTTTCACGTGGGCACCAGTGATACACCAGGAGCAGTCTGAGGACTATCAAGAAGGATTACAGAGCCCTGGGAGCGGCGGTAAGGGACTCTGGAGCGCAGGTAGTTTTTTCATCAATCCTCCTGGTCAAAGGGAATGGGTTTGAAAGGGCCAGTCAAATCTGGCAAATCAACAAATGGTTACAGGACTGGTGCCACAGCCAGGGGTTTGGCTACTCAGACCATGGGACTCGCTTTGAGAAACCTCATCTACTGGGAGCTGATGGGTCCATCTGTTAGAGAAGGGGAAGAGCATCTTCGGTCATAGGCTTGCCAAGCTGGTGAAGAGGGCTTTAAACTAAA